>NC_068946.1:36663754-36963754 GCF_026419915.1 Harpia harpyja
TTTTTATGACATAAAAAGTAAACTGTAGGTGACATACAAAATTATATAAATAGGCTTATTTTTACAGGAGCTGAAAGCATAATGCTCTTGCAGTAACAAAGATAAGTGGTGGAATAATATATAGATATGCTTTCTACTCCCTAGACACTACGTGCTGCTGGGAAGACATACATGATATTTTTTGTTCTGGTGATTTTTCTGGGGTCTTTCTATCTGATCAACTTGATCCTGGCTGTGGTCGCCATGGCCTACGAAGAACAGAATCAAGCAACCATGGAAGAAGCAGAGCAGAAGGAGGCAGAATTTCAACAGATGCTGGAACAACTGAAGAAGCAACAAGAAGAAGCTCAGGTAATGATGGAAATTGTACTTTCTGAACAGCCTTATTCTTAAGGCAAGGATAATAATCTTCTATGAATTAGAACATCTATAAATTGTGCAATGAATTACAGAAAGAAAAAAGTCTTGTTTAACACATAAGTTATAAAAGTGGAAATAGCCAATGAAAATCAGGAAATAACCAAGTAGCAAAAAAGCAAGCTAATGGTACAGAGAAGAATGCTACTAAGTTCACCAAAAGACTGTAAAAGTAAAATATTTGTGATAAGAGCGTCCTAGAAACCTGACTTTAGGTAGTCATAGTACGTGATGCTTTTATGTTACAGATCTTATGAACAGCATGAACTTCTGGTTTATGGTCTGAGTGGGAACTGCTAGGCTTGCTGTAGTTAATAGTTCTTCCCCAATATTCAGAAAATAGAGAGAAGGATTGTAATCAGTGTTCTTTTAGGTTTCTATCCAGCAAGGTATTTAAGCATATCCCTAATTCAAGCACACTGAAGTCAACCAGAAGTTTATATATCCTCAGATCAGACTAGCAATATTTGTAACAAAGGTATTACTTCAGATTTCTTTTAAAGTAATTTTGTTTTCTTTGAAAAAGAGAAGAAAATTATTTAAAGTTTTCTGAGAAAAAGACATTTGGATAGATATTTTTGTGTGAGGTTTTCTTACCTGAAAGTAAAATATATGCAGGAGTTCAGCTCTGTGAATCAGACCTCTGTCTAATTTCTGGACTGATTTTCTATTGCTTTTCATCTGGCATATAGTCATTTGCAACAGGACAATGTTTATAAAATGCTAGCAAATTAGAATCTTCTATGAAACTATAATTTTGGTAGTGTTTTACAGCTACTTTCACTAAGTTAGAATGATTCTATAAAGTGCTAATAGAAAGTGAAACTCTCCACCTTTTTCTTGAAAAGAAAGCTTTATGCATGACCTGTGAAATCTAATTAGCATATCTCTATTTTAGTCATTAAACCTTATCACTTCCAAATCACTAAAAAAACAAGCAGAATCGTGCAAAATTAAAATTAAAAAAGTTAAATATCAGCAAAAAATACTTTTTTTTTTTAATCTGATATTTGCATCCATGAAAGGCACTAAATCACATTATATCAAAAGATATCAGGAGGCTCACCTAGATGTTTGTGTATTTGAGAGTGGGGAAAGAGATGAAGCTGATCCAGAATTAGGAAGAACAGAACCATATGAAGCAGAGACTACAAGGAAGGTTGGATAAAGGCCCTGGAAAGTCGTTACTTTTTTAAATGAATGACCACTCAATTCATTATAAGAAAAGCAGTATTATAGTCAAGATCTCTTTTGTATGTGAAAATATTAGCAGAAAGTATGCATTACAAGGTGGATCACTGAGCTGCTGAATAGGTTGCTCAGACAGAAATGAGTGTGGGACCCATCTGTTCACTCCATTGACACTGAACCTATTCATCCAAAACCTAAATCATCACAGCGGTCTTTGGATAGCTCCACCTGTTTGACCTTTGGTATTAGTATTATGAAGTAGATGGGTGATGACTTAGCATCTGCTGCCTTTGTTTCTGTTAGAGTATTTGAATGACAATATTCTGAAAACAGTATGACAAAATTTTGAGTAACACTTTTTTAATGGATAAACATTTCAGAATAATTTTAATACTCCCTTTAGCAGAAGTATGTATCGAGTCAACTTGTATAGCACGGGTTGTATATTGTGGTGCAGAAGGCCATTAATTCATACTATGAGCTTTCAAATTATTCTTTCCTGCTGTAGAGAGATATCTCATAATTCCTGAAATACTTGGCATTGAATATAATATGTTTTGCCGGATAATTACTAGTCATCTTAGTTATATAACCCTAATCTCTTGCCATTTAGCACACCACCCTTTTTTGTAAGCTCACAGCAGCCTATCATCTTCCCAAACATATTTTCCACTGCAGAATTTCATAGTACTCTCCCAGATAGTTCTTTCTAAGAAGAGTACTGGACACACTCTCAATTCTTCCTTTATTTGATGACTAAATGAACCAGTTTCCCTAATGAACCAAATCAGATAGGCTGACCACTGCAGTTGAAGATACTGGTCCTGAGTTTTGGGATGGCTTTTCACTCCAGTAAGTCATCTCATCCCTTTCCATCAGAGAAGAAACCTAAACTTTTTCTTCTCTTTGGCCACAGCAGCAACCGGCAATGAATGTAACTTTGTGTATCTATAACAAAGACCTAGAGTGCTGTTACAGTGGGAAATGTGGGAGGGGACAGATGAAAAGGGAGGTAGGGCTTGAATACCTGTCTAGAGAGTGTGCCTGTTGCCTGTCAAGGTAGAAGGAAAGTGAGGGGAGTGTCCTTGCTGTGAAGACAGTGAGGAAAGGCTAGATTCAACTACTTGCAGGCTGCTAGTTGGATTATGATACATTAACTCATATGGTGGGTGTTAGGGATTAGTTTTCTCCATAAGGACTCAGAAGGGATCAGCCAAATTAGAGCATGATGGGGGATTTTTCTTGAGAGAAAATGGGGAAGCAGGTCTGAAATACATGAAAAAGACCATGTTTATACTTTTCTGACTACCTTAATTTTAGGCCAGTGTCTTGTGCAGCAAGTCTTTAAGTAATAGTGATGCTATTGTTCTGCTGAAGTTGATGCTTCAAGTAGCTCATGCTGCTAAACAATGAGGAGCTATACAACTCAATAGTTTGTTTTCAGTTCAATTTGTTTGTGTATATTTGCATTCTCAGGGGTGTACAATCAGCAGTATTACCACAGTGATAACAAAAACTGTTGATAAAAGCCTATAAAATTGTTCCTTTTGGGCCTGCTAAGAATACCTTGCTTTGTAAACTGACAGGCAACAGCAGCAGTAGCAGCAGCATCAGTTGCATCAAGAGATTTCAGTGGTGTAGGGGGATTAGGAGAACTCTTGGAAAGTTCTTCAGAAGCATCAAAGTTGAGCTCAAAAAGTGCTAAAGAAAGAAGAAACAGAAGAAAGAAAAGAAGACAGAAAGAAATGTCTGAAGCAGAGGACAAAGGAGATATTGATAAGTTCCCCAAGTCCGAGTCAGAAGACAGTATCAGAAGGAAAAGTTTCCGCTTCTCCACAGAAGGAAGTCAACTGACATATGAAAAAAGGTTCACATCTCCTCACCAGGTACAGCACTTTTTAATTATATCCTGTACATCTACTCTAATTTAGTTTTGACTGACATTACAGCAGCTTTACATATTGGAAGTTATTAAAAGGTGAGTGAAGGAAAAAACCAGTGGTAGTACCGTTAACAGTGTTGCAGTTTGATATAGTTTGACCCATTCTATTAGGAAAGGGATAAAAAGAACATACCAAGGATAATTGTAAACTTAATTAAAACATTTCTGAAAATGTATTTCTGAAGATGTATGTGGTAGATTGGAGAAAGAATCGAGGACTCTTTCATTAGTACGCATATATTTTCGTTAATCAACCATAGGTTCTCTGTTTTGCATCCATTTCAATATTATACAAATAAGGGGGGGGGGGGGGTAGCAGACCACATCATCAAATACCCTGCATAAGAAATTCCACACTACCATTAGTTTCTATTTTTTTACTTAATTAGCTTCTTTAAATGGCAGCTAATGAGAAAAGTAGCTCTGGTACTCCACAATAAAGACAAACTATATAGGGATTGTTTGGGCTTATTTTTATAAGAATTGACTCATACTGTTCTTTTTCATTAGAAATTCCTTATACAAGATGGAGAATCATTGCAATCGTAGAAAAAAAATAGTTTAGGAAGGACCTCTGGAAATCATTTAGTCCAAACTTAAAAGCTCTACTCCCTTAAGTCAAAGGACCTCTTCTGTCCCTTAAGGATACCTCTGCTTATTTCAAGTCTACACATAGTTATGGTATTTGTAGTAAAATCACTCAAAATGCATCTCTTCAAAATGATCATGTCTGGTCTCAGCCAATAGATGACATTTACCTACCAATAATACCCATGTTTAACTACCAATGTTTACCCTATTTAATGTTCATATCAACTGTGTTAGTGTACAGACTCATATAAAATATGAGCTTCAGTGGCAGAAATACTTCATACTGAAATATATGCGCTGAGGGGAGGAAAACTTAATATTGAGACAAAGCCCCAGTAATTAGTCAAGTATAAGGGATGATGCCTGGTCTGAAATAGATACATTTGCATTTCTAAGGAAATGAAGTAATGTTTATTATCATTAAGAAGAATGACCAGCTTGTTCTCTGGATAAAAAAAATAAATAAAATGTAAGAAAAACAAATTATTAAATCTATCTTAACCTCTTTGAGTAGTAATGTAAAAGTGTATTTCCAATCTAATAAAACATACTATTAGTTTTGGGCCAAAGCTGCTCCAAAAAATCTTTCATTAATTGGAATGGGCTTTGAGTCAGGCTGATACAAGGAGATGCAGCCAAAGATCTCATCTTAGACTGTGCAGTCCTGCCTCACTTAGAGATATATATAAGCGTCCATACCTCATAGATGAGGACGGTGAGTGACTTTACCACACTAAAGAAGAGTCACTGACAAAGTCTGAGGAGAAAGGAATTTCTGACTGCTAGTCCTGTGCTGTAACTACTTGATAATAGGCCCCTCCATTGTCTAGTCTAAATTCCCTGATGCTCTTTTATATCCTTCTGGTGAAGTGACTGATTAAGGAATATATTACATTTATATTAAATAAATTTTTTGGTGCACAGAAAAAATACTTAATACAAAGGCATGTATACTAAGGGGAGGGGAATTTGAGACAAAGGGATTCCATAGATAATAAACTTTCTGTAGCTTTATAACCGTACAGTAAAACATTGTTGCATTTATTTGTTCATACTCTGAAACTCTCAGAAAGCTTTCATCCTGTCAATTGTCATGAAGAACTGTGAAACTTCCACAGAAACTTAAGCAGCTTAGGAAAGCAAGGCATTTCAAATGACTTTTGATAACATTAAAATTAAATGTGAATGCATGTTGCAGAAAAAATAATTAAAATTCATTAAAATCAAGTGAAAACAAATATTGTGTATGTCTTAGATTTGAAAGGAAAGAAGGAAATGGTGCAAAAGTCAAGAAACAGCTCATCTTGAGACGTTGTGAATTACACAGCAAGAAGGAAATAAGTGACCATCTGAAATAAATAATTTTTAAACTAATTTAAAATTTTAAAATACAAAGAGACTTGTATCAAGCAAATAATCTAATTGAGGATAATTTATTAATTAAAGATTGTCCTGGTAATTGTTTTTGCAGTTGTAAAAATGCTTTGGGGCAAACGTTGCCTGCATGTAACTGAAATAAAACTGAGCTGCCACAAGAGTGGAAGGATTACAGGCAGTAGAACCCGTAAAGGAAGACCTGGTTTGTCTTGTTAGACATGCAGTTAGCTCCCTGGTGAAACAGGGTGGCAGAGCATGAAACACACTAGAATGGTAAAGGGAGATAATCTGCCCAGTCAGCCCCTGTAGAGGTTTTGTCCTTTAACACAATATTCCATGTGCAAATGAATGATGCAGCCTGCAAGAAAAGCCAAGCTTTCCTTTCAGACCTTACTTTCCAGGAGCACGCAGACACCTATATTTCTGCCTCTACATGTGTTAGAATTGCAACCATTTTGGCTTATATCTTTTGCCTCAATCCAGCAGGGACTTGCAAAGCAGGCATTACTCCTCCCAAATCCCTGAGGGGCCTGATCCATTTAGCTGTGCTCAGAGCATGTTAACACATATTTCAAAGACTGGACTACAAACAAAACATAGCAGCCATGGAAACATTTTCTAAAAAAGCAAGGGTAGCAGTGGTAGTCAGAAGAAACCTAGTGAGTGTGTGATTTTTTGAAGGACTGTAGGTTGGCCAAATACATTTACAGAGAAATGTACAAAGGGTGCAGTAATTAGCTTACCACTTTGTCAGAATTCAGTGTCATGCTCTATAGCAGCTAGAGCTTTTTTTTTAGATAAAATTATCTTTCAGCATAAGCAAAACAGCACTTTTTCTCCAGCCAAGTTTACATAAATGGGTTAGCAAAACCATTTGGCTGATATTCTTCAAGTAACTCCGCCTGAGGCTGACAGCCAGCATAGCAAATTTCAGCCCATATTATTAAAATTTGGTATAGCTGTAAGAGCAGAAAAAATACATCTCATAATGGTAAACACCTGCCAGCCTTTATAACAGGCAGTACTACTGGTTCAGCACACACATTAAGTGTGTGTATGTATAAATCTGAGTATGCATATACAGAGATACATATGGATTGATACATGTATATATTCAGTGTTTGGTTTTCACAGTATGAATATAGGCTTATATATTATAGTGCAGTTTTCACTTTCACTTTAATTATTCTGGGGTAAAACCCACTGCTATTACATATGAGGAATTTCCACCTGCAAAACTAGGGAAAAATTGAGAATCATCTCAAACCAGGTTTTTGATGTACCAAGATGCGAAGATTTGTACAAATGTAGAATTGAAGAAAGCTTAATGCAAGGTTTCTTTTTTCCACAATTAGTACTCATTTTATTTATTCATGAATGCTGTTAATAAAATATGTAGCAAGGGAGAAGAACATTCCATTAACCAGCTTCTACTGTAATTAAAAGATGAATTACCAACAACCACTGATTTTTTTTTTTTCTCATTTGTAAGAGGATAGGTAACTGTGTCCCTGGTGAATACTTGCTTTGAGCTGCCTGATGGCCAAGTGGTACCTTCTGGTAGGTGTGCAGCCTGCTATAGCCCCCAGAGTGCTATGCCCAAGAGTGCTACTAGTCATGTTCACATTGTACCTCCAGAGCTTCCCCAAGCTGTTGCCTCTTTCTTCTAGTTTGAGAGTACTGCGTATGTTGTTCCCACACTATTGAGCCTATTGTGAAGACGGCAGACAAGTTCTTCACATCAACTTAGACTGAATTTAATACCAAACTTAAGACCACTTCTGCCTCTAGCAAATAGAATAGAAAACAATGATTAGTGAGCATCAATTGTTATCCCTAAGAATCCAGGGGATGAAGAAAGGAAGAAAAAGAAAAGATTTTTAGCTCTGTCCTCTAATAGAATCGTAGAATCATAGAATAGAATCATAGAATCATTTAGGTTGGAAAAGACCTTCAACATCATCGAGTCCAACCATCAACCATGCCCACTAAACCATGTCCTGAAGTATCCCGTCCACTCGCTTTCTGAATACCTCCAGGGATGGTGACTCAACCACTTCCCTGGGCAGCCCATTCCAATGTTTGACAACCCTCTCAGTAAAAAAATTTTTCCTAATATCTAACCTAAATCTCCCTTGTCTCAACTTGAGGCCATTGCCTCTTGTCCTATCTCCAGACACCTGACAGAAGAGACCAACACCCACCTCACTATAACCCCCTTTCAGGTAGTTGTAGAGAGCAATAAGGTCTCCCCTCAGCCTCCTCTTTTCTAGACTGAACAACCCCAGATCCCTCAGCCGCTCCTCATAAGACTTGTGCTCCAGGCCCCTCACCAACTTGGTTGCCCTCCTCTGAACATGCTCCAGCAACTCAACGTCTTTCCTGTAGTGAGGGGGCCCAAAACTGAACACAGAACTCGAGGTGCGGCCTTACCAGTGCTGAGTACAGGGGAACGATCACTTCCCTGCTCCTGCTGGCCACACTATTTCTGATACAGGCTAGGATGCGATTGGCCTTCTTGGCCACCTGGGCACACTGCCCAGAAGGAATAAGAAGAAGGAATAAAAGACAAATACCTGCAAAACCTTGAGAGGGATGTTGAGAACTGTCTGCAGCACTGTCCTGGGTCCAGACCAATTCAACCTGCCTTCTTTGCTCAAAACTGTCCAACCTTACTTATGTCTTCTGCACAACTTTTCCTCAGTCCTGCTACATCACCTTAAAAAGAATTTTTTCCCCTCTACTTCAAGTACCCTAATGAGCACATTTCCCTAATGGACACACTGATACTATTGAAGAAAAAAGTGACTATCCTTCCTCCAGCAGTGTAACTATTCTTTGAAAAGCCAAGAACTTAGAACTTCAGTTCTAATGCTGTTTTGTTTTGGTTTGTTTACAGTCTTTGCTAAGTATTCGTGGTTCCCTGTTCTCACCAAGGCGCAACAGCAAAACAAGCATTTTCAGTTTCAGAGGTCGTGCAAAAGATATAGGATCTGAAAATGACTTTGCTGATGATGAGCACAGCACTCTTGAAGACAATGAGAGCAGAAGAGATTCTCTCTTCGTTCCAAATCGACACGGAGAACGGCGCAACAGTAATATTAGTCAGGCGAGTGTGTCTTCTAGAATAGTACCAGCCCTTCCAGTAAATGGGAAGATGCACAGCACTGTGGATTGCAATGGAGTAGTTTCCTTGGTTGGAGGACCTTCAACTTTAACTTCACCTACTGGTCAGCTTATACCAGAGGTAATTATAAGTAAACCAGTAATTATTACAGTTTGGTTCAGGCACAGAATTTTTTCTTACTGCTCACCTCTGCATGCCTTATAATTTCTTAAAGCTGTGAGAAATAACTTGCAGTAGTTTCTAAATAACAGAACATAAGGGAAAAAAGTCCTCAACCTTCTATATCTGAGTCTCAGTAAAGTATTATATTCTCCTTGCCTTCAGCAAAAGATCTGCACATAGAAAGAGAAAAACCATAAAGTGAATTCAACAATTTGTATATAGTTTCACCTCATCAACAAAGGCAGACATTTGACATATAATTAAGGATATAAATTGGAAATATGTATAGGAAAACACCTGCAAAATTAAGCAGAATGCAGTCATTACTACCATGATAGTTAATAGAAATACCTGTTACTGAATTTATCGTGAAGAAATTTTTCTCATAACTTTCATAAGAAAAATACGTACAAGTCCTTTGCAATTACATGTCAGTCTCAGATTTCTGTCAGCTAAGATGTTCTTTCAAACTTTCAAAAAAGCAAGCTTTTTCATACATAGTATTTTAATATGGATTCAGTATGGTATTTTGCTGGCTATAATAGCACTGTATTTAACCTGAAAAATATTTTCATTATAAATAAGTATTGAGATTTCATTGCTACTATTACACATTTCTTTTTGGTTTTGTTTCTCTCCTATCTTGATATAGACCCTCATACCAGAAATTCAATCAGATTACCTCAGAGGTTACGCCTATATACTTCTATTTCAGAAATACATTCACTTGAAAAAAGATTTAGCCATTTAACTCAAGAGTCTCCTCTAAAGAAATAGTACTAGTGAATGCTCAGAAATGGTTTTTGATCTTCACACTAAGATAACCTTAAAATCTCTTATGAGTTCTGCAGGCTTTTTTATTCTTTTTCTGGATGGGGACAGAATAATCAGAAAAGAGTGAGTGTTTCCATGAATCACTCTTGTGGCAGAGAAGAACCAAGATTTAGGAACTTTTTAATCCCACTCCTGTGTTTAGATCCCTAGGCCACACTCCAGAAGAAAAGCAAAGCAACTGTAAGGACACCTACAAGCTACAGAGTAGTGACATGTTAGTCACATTTAACTCAGAGCTGGGTGTAATTGCTTTGAAAAGATAATTAGAAGCCATACAAAACAGAGAGGACTTGCATTTTCATTGGAAGAATATATCACAAATTCTGTATAAGCATGGCGGTGGGTGAGAATTAGGTAGAAGAAATATTAAAAAAGATGTGATTTTTTTCTCATATAAAATTTTCCAACCACACTTATCAGGTTAGGAATGCAGTATACAGTATTAGATAATTAATTCCTAGGATTATACTCATGTTTCTTGTATCAAAGTTATTTTCTTCAATAATAGTTCCCTTCTTTTTGTACTCGCACTTTAATTATTTAACATGACTAGCTGCTGGAAATTAAGGTTTCAACTTTGATCATTTTGTCTTGAAAGAATAATAATAATCACTAGCAAAAAGTTACATAGAAAAAATTTTGTTCACTCAGTCATTTAAATCAGAATCACCTTTGGTCCCACATTGCCTTGGTATTGTGTCCCCCAGTTAATTATGTGTAGACCTGTATGAAATTCCCACTGAGTTCCTCAACAAAGAACAAAGAAATTCCTACAGGAACAGAAACCTTCAGTGTGTAAGAAAAGTCTAGTATGCTGCACAAAGCCTATTTTGATTATCACGCAATATTTATACAGTAAATATTGTTCATTGGCTGTTGAAATGGATGGTTTAATTCCTCAGTATTTCATTTACAGGGCACCACTACAGAAACAGAAATAAGAAAAAGACGACTGAGTTCTTATCAAATTTCTATGGAAATGCTGGAAGATTCTGCTGCAAGACAAAGAGCAATGAGTATAGCCAGCATACTTACAAACACAATGGAAGGTATTTGATGCATTTTATCTGACAGGCAGTTCAGTGAATTTCTGCTAACTAATGTACAGAGCAATTATTTACATAATTCCTTTGTAAATGTAAAACTGGACATGTGAAATCTCTGAACTTCAGATACAAAAGGCTTTTGAGCATTTCTAAGATCATTTACACATTCTAAATGCTTAGTCATTTATTTTTCATGACACCTTCCAAAACATTACTCTATTGAGTGGACTAACAGAGATAAAATAATCATAGCTAGGGGACTGCCAGAACCCCAAACAGAGAATACAGGGATTTTCTTCCTATAAGACATCAACAGGAAAAATCCATTAAGATACACAGGAATTGCTATGATAAAGGCAGTGATGTGCTAGAACAGTCATTTCCCTTAGACTTAAAATCCAAGGATAGACAATAGGAAATTGGAATGAAAAAAATAGTTTTAAAGAAAAGAACCAGCTGTAATCAACCCATGCCAATGCACATGAACTGCCTTCCTTAAGCATTTCTTAAACTTTCTTAGGTAAGTATATCAAAGATAAAAAACCATTATATGTACTATATGAAAAAGCATAGATGCTTAACGTTAAGATGGCTAAACATAGGTGAGAGAAATCCCATGTTAGTGTGTGCTGTTTATTTGAATGATTTAATCTTTTTACATATTTTAAACAAGAACTTCCAGAGGATATAATTGGAACATGCATTATCTGTTATTTTTTTTCTCTTTTTTTTCAGAGCTTGAAGAATCCAGACAGAAATGCCCACCATGCTGGTACAGATTTGCAAATACTTTCTTGATCTGGGATTGCTGGAGTCCATGGTTAAAAGTAAAACATGTCGTCAATTTAGTTGTGATGGATCCATTTGTTGATCTTGCTATAACTATTTGCATTGTTTTAAACACCTTGTTTATGGCCATGGAACATTACCCAATGACAGAACAGTTTAGCAGTGTGCTTTCTGTGGGAAACCTGGTAAGTGGTTTGTCATACACTACTTGGTGTAAAAATACCATTTTCTAAAAGTAGAAATGCATAAATGCATTGCATTGGTTTTAAATTTATTCCAGGTTGGGTTTTATAATCAGTTCAGAAACTGTATATATGATTTTCATAGATAAAGTGATTTTTGCTGGAGCCATTAACTTTCATGAATCTATTTTGTAACTCCTATAACAAAATAACTGAATATGTGTGGAAGTGCAGTCTTCACTGGATTGTCAGATATCTTGAGGTCTACCTTGGGTTTTTTCTTTAAAATGTTAAGGTAGATTATCTAATTTTTACCATGGTACTGATATTCCATCACAGAAAATGCTTTTCTTCTGTAAGAAATTGATGAAATATTCAGATGTCAGAATTTCTCTTTGAATTTTTTTCAGTTACACTACAGTGAAAGTACATTTCCAAGAAAGGCATATTTCTTGTTAGCAGTAACTCCTGCCACTTTAGGTAACTAAAAAATAATAAACTATTATTTATTCTCTAACAAAAAGCACCTTGTATCTGTAAGTTTATTAGTGATGCCTTTCCCAATTTTCACCTGATCCAGATATTTAGGGTCACATGTAATTCCTTTTCTGAGCAGATACCTAAATGATAGTAACACTTAAATGTTCTTGTCTGTTTCTCTCCACTTGCTTCTAATGCTCAGGAAGCAGAAGACTGAATCTTGCAAATGTTTGTTTCAGAAGAAGATTCATACATTTTTAATTTTTTGCCAGCTCACATAACTACCAATAGTTTACACAGGAGAGGTCTGGATTGGCTCACACAGCATGTAATCCTGAAAATCAAAACCAACCAAGTGTTCTGAACTAATCACTCAAAAAGATTAGTTTTGAAAACTCTGCTAATATTTAAATGAAGCAGTAATAGATTTCTCAGTCTTGTTATGTTTCAAAGTCTAAAGATTTTCCTTATATGTACTGGTAACACAACCTTCTATTACTTTTTTTAAAAATAGAACTAAAATTGAGTTTACTACCTACATGTTCTTGTATGCGTTACAGTTTCCTTTCTCCTGGACAAAAATCTAATTGCTGGCATGTTCTTATATTCATCACAGATTACAGAATATTGTATTTTAAAATGTTGTTCTGTCATATTGTTAGAATTATTTCTCTCCAACCATTTATACTTATAAGGTCTTCTGCCTTTTCCCATCTCATATTTTAACTTTTTTTACTCCAAGCTAGCAACAATCATATTGTTAACTACCTTTGTAACAATCCAGTATCCTTAATTAGGACTATATATATGCAGTGAATACTATTCCTGCTGGTTTCTACTAAATTGTTCCTCACTGTATTAATCTATTAACCTTAATTTTGTGATTTCCATTCAAAATATGTTAATTTACTCTTTGCTTGTGACATCACGGTCTGTTTGAGGATAAATTAAATATGACACATATGACTCTGCCTTTTCTGCAGCGTTTTAATGAGAAGGAAGCAATAGTTCTAAAATGCAATCATTCAGTTTTGTAATACTGAGTCATTCAGTATTCAAAAGTCCTAAGTATTTATAAGAAAACTTGAGTTTACTTCTGTTAAAATGTATTTTTGTGTATTTGGGGATGCAGTTATGCTCAAGAAAAAGAAGTTTGTGGATGGAATTGGTTATTTTGTGAAGGAAATATTTTAAAATGAAATGTTTTTCATTGCTTTTTTTTCAATTATTTTGACAAATATGACAGTTTTATCAAGAATAATATTCTTTTTTGTGTTCTCTTTACCACACATAGCAATACCTGTTACATTCTTCTGACCATATGGTAACATCTCTCATATATCAAGTTATTAGTATAGTATTTCTTGCTAGATTTGTAGTTTCTCAAAAGTACACACTTTTAAAAATGTTAATATTTACACTTTGACAATGGTGAATGTTCCCACAGCATTATATCTGCCTCCTAATCTTCTTAAATTAAAAGGTAATCGTGAGTATAGTTATACAGTGTTGTAAAAAGTCAGCTTTGCTTCCATAAAACTTGCTGTAAGAAGACTGAGAAGAAGCTGGGTAAAGAACTATCTATCACAAGGCAATGGCAGAGGACATTGGTGTACTTTAGTAGACTTTTGGATCATCTAGGATATCCTTTGAGTGTTGTGCAGAATATTCATATGTTTTTAGTGGTTTTGTATTATGGTCCAAAACTTCTTTATTATGCTGCACAAACCACTGATCACTACTCTTTGAAAGAGAGTGTTGGGTTAAATTCTGGACTTCAAAACACTAAGGAGCATTGATAATTTCACATTTGGCACTTCCAGATATTTCAAAGAACATTATCACCATGAAGTTCTTTTTCCCAAAAGGAAATTGCTGTCACACAGAATAGCAGCTGTGTGTGAAACCTCTATATCCTCACAAAAAGCCCAGTGCAAGAAATTCCAACTTCCCAGCTATTCCACCCATACTCTTCAACTCTGACCTAAAAGACAGACAGACCTTGGAGAGTCTGTCCTTAGGGAGTCTGACCTTAGAGAGTTTCTTCTAACACTTCTGTTTAGACTGTGAGCAAGGAAAAAATAGCTGTCAAGTCTTCTTTTGCTTTACTGGGACTACCCTCTAGAAACAGGACTGGAAACACCTGATCATATCGCATCATCTGCTGGACGGATAGTCCAGCACATAGCAGTCAAATATGAACTGGAGCTGAGCTGCTGACTGGTGAATAGCTTTTTATATGTTTATCAAACCTCTGCCCTCCTATATCTGTCCTGATTTAGTAATTTGTTTTTAATTATCAATTTTCAGTGTTCAGATGCAATTTGGAGATAGCAATCAGCTATTTTTTATAGTAACAGGTACAGGCAGCAAGTATGACGAACTCAAGCTGGATTAGAAAAATTTACTCAGGTATATAAATTTCTTATAACACCTCAACTAATTAATTATATTTTGTTTTAGGTATTCACTGGGATATTCACAGCAGAAATGGTACTAAAGATAATTGCCATGGACCCTTATTATTATTTCCAAGAAGGCTGGAATATTTTTGATGGTATTATCGTTAGCCTTAGTTTAATGGAGCTCGGTCTTGCAAATGTTGAAGGATTATCTGTTCTTCGGTCATTCAGACTGGTAAATACCTAGATAATTAAATATTTGCATGCAATTGTCTCATTAAAAAAAAAAAAAGTGCTGATGTCTGTCATAATTACTTATATTGTAAAGATATATACTTAAATGGCACACACTATTTTTCATATATGCCTAATTTGCATGCCATATTTGATAAGTACAAGTTTAAGATGTTTGTCAATTGATATCCTTTGATATCTTTTGGTATCAAATTATCCTGTTGATATCCTATCCTACTGATATCCTTTGCCAGCATAAGACTAACTGCTACCTTTTGAGAATTTTGTAAATCTTTGTTATACTGATTTCATTAAGATTCATCAAAGTTGAATATCTGTAAAAACATACATATTGCCATCAGCATAAAGACTCATCCCATTTTCAGTCTTTATATTGTGAACATTACTTTGTGTTACTCACAAAGGCCCTAAGTAGATCCTCTCTTCACAACATTTATTTTAATGGGCACCGAGAATAAACATATAGTAACTCCATTACATATAACAAAGAGTCATAACAATCTGACTTAATTTGAAATATTATTGAGTTTCTACTAGAAATGTCTTTTTATAGCAATTAGTATTGTACACAAACTAATTTATAGGTATGTTAAACGGAGGCACACGATTCATGATTTAACAGTCTGTATTACTAATAGCTATCACATTACTTGAAAACCTAGGTTATTTCCTAATATATAGAGCAGGAAGGAGTGACTTAGTTTATTAGCACCAGTTGCAACAGTACCCTACTTCACATACCATAGTTTAGTTACTGAATATTATTTTTAAGTTAGCGTTTATGATTTGAATGGACGTGACAATATCAGCATCAAATTTTTGGTCAAAAATTGTCCTCTGACTAAGCCTGGAAGACCTAATGTGGTCCTGAGGGAAATGTGGAACAAAGCTAGCAAAGACTGTGTAGTTAAGATGATGAAAAGAGTACAGACTTCTAAAATGTCTTTAAGAATTGTTCAGTAATCATCTGTAAGTGGATGTTTAAAAATATTAAAATCAAATGTGGTACAAACACAAATTACGGGGTTTTTTCTACGTGCATCACTAAAATGAAATGCTGAATGCTGCAGTTTAGGCAAATAGTCCATGCTCCCTGCTTTCCATTAAAATAATAATATGTACCTACTGAAGAACAAATTAATCTACAGAAACATCTTGCTAAACAACTTGGACCTAGCTTCTATTTCATAAGTAACATTAATGATTCCTCTGCATTATTTTTTTTCAGCTTCGAGTTTTTAAGTTAGCAAAATCTTGGCCAACTCTAAACATGCTGATTAAGATTATTGGCAACTCAGTGGGAGCTTTGGGAAATCTGACCCTGGTGCTGGCCATCATTGTGTTCATTTTCGCTGTGGTTGGGATGCAGCTGTTTGGCAAAAGCTACAAGGAATGTGTCTGCAAGATCTCCAGTGACTGTGTGCTTCCACGCTGGCACATGCATGACTTTTTCCACTCTTTCTTGATTGTATTCCGAGTGCTGTGTGGAGAATGGATAGAAACGATGTGGGACTGCATGGAGGTTGCAGGCCAAACCATGTGCCTTATTGTTTTCATGCTGGTCATGGTGATCGGAAACCTAGTGGTACGTGATGAACGTTTTTGAACATTAACTCTGATGCAAAATGTACATAACTTACAGCTAGGCAACGAGAATGTTTGTCATACTTCTGTTTACAATTAAAAAATAAATCTGATTGTGCTAGCTTTTGGGTAAAAACTTGTGATGATTCCCTTCTCCCCCTTTTCACTCATTTGCATACACTGAAATACTCTCACTATGGGTCCAGGAATTTAGGAATACACCAAAATGTCAACTCAAACACCCTATCATAGGAGTGCTGCAGCTAGTTTAGAGGTGCTTTTTAAATCCAAATGTCTTCCTAACTAATTTTGAAACAATAAAGCTTATGCTGCACCAGCTCCTGGGCAGCTGCTTCTTTGGAGAAAAAAAATCTAATGGACTATCTTACACATATTACAGCTAATTCCAGCACTAATACGTCTGACTTAATAAAAAAAAGTATATATCTTCAACTTAAGTACTGAACTTTTTAGCCTGTTTAGGTGTAAAAAACAAAAATGAAATACAGATTGATTGGACATCCATTCCAGCATAGAAATACTGTTCCAAATTCATATTGTCTTCTTTCTTCCAAGTGTCTTTTTACCTTCAGCGTTCTTTTCTGGAATTGTGAAAGTCTGCAGAATTAAATCTCATAGAGAGTACAAATGAGAGACCTAACAAACACTTTTAAGGAGGGGGAAGTTTATTTATGCCATTTTGCCATATCATGACAACTTTTGATGCTTGGTGGTATATCAGACTGAAAGTATGAAATGATTAATTGCTTGTAAGCTTTAGTGAAATAGCTACAGTTTATAGGAGATTATATTAAAAGAACAATAACTATGATCGAATTCTGAGGCAACAAACCACAGTCTCAGGCAATACTGGTGCTAAGATTGTTACCTGCTGATGAAAGAAGTCTATTTCATTTTAAAACCCTACATAAGAGCAAACAAAATTTTCATTTTTTGCCAAGTGAAAAAGGAAAAAAAAATCCAATTACAAATAATATAGTATTATTATAAATAATAGAGATTAAAGTGTAAAAATCATTTTAAATATTCCTTTTATCCTTTTATAACAAGCTTTATAGAATTTAAGAGGCACACCCAGAATTAACAGAAAATCACAGTCTCATGGTATAATCTTCCAAATAGTAGTTAGAAAGTATAAGTAGGTTATTATAGCATTAACTGATATAAGTTTCTAAAATATCTGCATTATAGAAACCCATCTAATTTTATGAATCATGTTTATTTAATTCTACTTAAATTTCAAGTGATTTTAAGAGATTTAGACAGAAGCCTTTCAAACCTCTGATGAATGTGTATCGCTAGAATTTTTGTAACTTTTTTTAATTTTAGAGTCTAAGCAACCATGCTGCTTCAAACAAAGATCAAAAGTTTAAAATATGTAGGTATTAGCTTGTCTGTTTTCATCTTCTGAGTGAATACTGATCAAAACAAGTAAGGAGATCTTTTGTAATTTAAGGTGCTATATGGTTGTCTAAAATTAGTGAATGTTGGTTTTTCAAAACAATGTGTGCTATTTGACAGTACCCTGTAAAAATACTCACTTCTTATATGTATGTATTTACTATACAGATGTATTCTCTCATCTTTTAGGTATTGAACCTATTTCTGGCCTTGCTGCTGAGCTCATTTAGTTCAGACAACCTTGCTGCTACTGATGATGATAATGAAATGAACAATCTCCAGATTGCTGTGGCAAGGATTCAGAAGGGAATAGATTATGTTAAAAAAAAGATACAGGAGTTCATCCAAAAAGCCTTTGTTAGAAAGCAGAAAGCTTTAGAAGAAATCAAAGCACTTGAAGAGCTAAACAACAAGAAAGACAGCTGCATTTCCAATCATACCGCTGTTGAAATGAGCAAAGATCTGAATTATCTTAAAGACGGGAATGGAACTACCAGTGGTGTAGGCACAGGCAGCAGTGTGGAAAAATATGTAATCGATGAAAACGATTACATGTCATTCATAAACAACCCAGGCCTCACTGTGACAGTGCCAATTGCAGTTGGAGAATCAGATTTTGAAAATTTAAATACAGGAGAATTTAGCAGCGAATCTGATATGGAAGAAAGCAAACAGGTAGGATTTTTTCAATCTTAACAATTAAATTGTAGTCATGCGTTTACATGTTTCTTCATTACATATTTAGAATTGTTTAAAAACTGTCTTATCCCATATAAATATATTTTATATTTTATTATTTTTTGTAATTATAATTCAAGAAAATAATTAACCTACATGATGGGATACTAGGGCGTCCTTAGAGTTTATGTTTTTAATACTCTGTTTATTAGCATTTGGAAGATGTATCATTTTCAGTATGGTTATCTCTTTCACAATTTTATGAGGTTTTAGGACACATTTCGTAAAGCATACTTTCTGTAGTAGCTATAATGCGATCAGGATTTATGGGATAAAAGTATTGTAGAAGGCTAAGGAACAATCAAGAGTACACAGCGTTGCATACCCAATCAAATATAAGTGGAGAAAAAATATTTTTTTCTGTATTTAGGGCAGTTCTAAAAATGAACCCTGAGACATCATAAAGCAGTGATGTATTCTGGATTATCTAAAAAGTTTTGTGAGTAATACTCATACAGATTTTGGGTTCAGAGACTATGGCTCACTGAATTGAAGTAATCCAGATACCAATCAATGTCATGATGAAGCAGTATCTCAAGATATCCTGGAGAGCAGAATAATCTTGTAATATAGATGCATGTGGAAGCAGTTTACTTGAAATTACTATGCTATTATTATTGTGCAAAGAGACAAAAGCTGGTCTAAAAACCAGAAGCCATGTGCCTCTAAATATAAGTGGCTTAAATACCAGAAGTGGTCACAAACATGTGCTATTCAAGGAAAACTTTGTATGTTGGAGTAATGTTCAATGACAAGCTAATAAATGCATTAGCAGAATGTAATTATATTCAATGCCATTAAAAATGTAGGAACTGTGAGGTTTAAGGGATCAGGAACCATGGATAAATATGTTTTCAGTTAGATTAGAAGCTCTGGTGTTGTGTGATAACTCATTAATACAAAAGGGTTTCATTACCATAAAGAAAGTTCTACAAAGAAGCCCTGCATTCATTACTGTATCATAGCTGTATAGCTGCCATATTTGCAAATAATGCTGTATTCCTCAGCAATACCAAACCATACCACAAAACTTTAATGGATAGACATGATCCAGTTAATCATAGTGTGTTTTTTTTTGCTAAAGAACATGAAGGAACTTAGAGTGTGTGTTTATTTGCAACTGCAAAGAAGGTTACTCTGCACAACAACTGTAAGATTAAGAGCAAGATATTCTATCTCAGTTGTTCAGTTATGAGACAAACATTTTCCATGCAGATGTAGAAGATAGTATAGCAGTAGTGCTTATCCAGAAAAATTTAAGAATATAAGAGATACAAGAAGTGTAAAGTGATATAATTTATGAGATCAACTACTATTAAAAAAAAAAAAAGCTTTCAGAGTTACTCTGGGTCTGAGAGTATTTTTCATCTGAGCTGATCTAATAAAAGTTAATTGTCTCTTCCAATGAATCTTGAGCAAAGTATTCTAAGTCTTTTCATACATTCTGATGTTCTTTACAATGACATTTTACTATAAATTTTCTGTTTTCCTTAGTTTTGATAGCAGTTAGTTTTCATAAATACAGTGATGAGTGCCTTCCTAGTAACATCATCTTATGAAGTTACATGCCTAAAAATTTCATGAATATGTTACTTTTAAAAAAGTCTGTAATATGCATTAGGAAGTTAGGAGGCTTATAAGCTGTGCAGATGCTAAATGTGTTGGTTACGTGACATGTTAGCCGCAGCAGCAGAGCTGGCTTGGGAAGTTCCCATCCACACCTGGCTCCTGATCCCCTGGCAGTCTTTACCACTTTCTTTGCTACAGTGCTTGTGGGTCCGTACTATAAGGCATGTCACTAGAGTGATGTAAGTTAAATAACATCATCTCATAGGTATTACTTGTTTATTTCTTCTTTAAGATGGATTGAATGCTTCAGTTTACAGTGTACTGCCATATATCCTATCAGGACAGCTGAGGACAAAATAAAATGCTTTGCAAAGGCAGAAACTCCTCTGCTTTCCAAGTGAATATATGATGTACGTACACCCCCAAAAAATGGATTAAAAGCCCTTGTTGTGCTGAGAATTTCTGAATTATACCAATTTCAGGGTGACTTTCACAAGTCAATTGCTCTGTTCATTCCCATCTTTGCCTGGTTCAGACATCATGCTTTTTTCTTCTGAGGTCATCCTGAAGATTCAGGACTGTAATAAATCAAAAGGGATTTTGCTTTTTTTTATCGACTTTAGATGTATCTGTATGTCTTCAGGAAAAGAAACCAAATCCAAAAGTCTGTACAAGCAATTTGAAAGTGAAAATTTCAGGTGACTGTGGGAAATCCGCCAGTAAATGATGGATGGTGTTTATATTAAGAAGTTGTGGAGAAATCTTCAATGGGGATAGGATAAGTTTAGAACTTCTGTGGAGCCTCAAGATTTCCATAGAATGTAATTATCACTACCATTGTGAAGCTGGAGCAATAGTGCTTCCCTCAAGTTCTGCTCACACAACTGTTTAGCATTTAACTGTCTGACATGTATTTGTACAGTGCAAGTGTGCATATTGTGAATGGTACCTAATAAGACAGGAATTTCTTACCAGTGCCCTGAAAACTGTGAATTCTATATTAATTGCAGTTTCTGTTCTGTATTCCTTATTCCATTCCTTCTGGATGGTTTTTAGGAAAAGGACAAAGTGCTTTTTTTCATTGTGTGTATAAAAAACCACCTGCTTTGGTAATATACGAACAGATGTTCTGGCGTGTGACAGGAATTTGTGAAGATTCCCAATCTTCTCCTACCAAGTCAACAGTACTGTTGAATCTTTTGCTGCCTTCTGATTGTCTTTTGAAGAAGATAAAGAGTGTATTGGCACAGCGTTTAAGTTACCTCTCTAGAACAGTACACCATTATTTGCTTTATTTTGCCTCTCAAGGGATACCACTGAGACAACATTCCTGCTAGCAGAAGGCCTGGTCTGCAAAAGGAGGCGTAAGAGATGGGGCAGAACTTTCCCTGCCTTAACTGTGGCAGTACATAGCATCTAAAATACCCTCAGGAGGTATCCCCTTTATTAACTTTTTATTTAACAACACAGCTGTGGGAAGCTAGATCTGCACAGGAACTGTAAAATGAACCATTTTTTTCTGGTGTCTTACTGACTGTCACTGATGTTAAGAGCACAATGATTATCTAAAGTCTGTCAGAAATGAGGTCATGCTAGAGGTGGGGGAGGGGCTGTGTGTCCCTGAGGAGTATGCAAAGAGCAGGTCATTACTATAGAAATTGTCACTGTGGTGAGTGAGGAAAAAATTGTAATTTTTCCTATTTTTATTATCAGATATACTATGGTACAAAATAACTAGCCACCAAGTTTCTTTTGGAAGGCTGGTTCCCTCCCCCCCCCCCCCCCCCCCCCCAGTTCGTAAAAACACTTTCTAATTAATTTTTTAGTTAATAACTTCCCAAATCTGCCAGAATCTATTCTGGAACCTGGTTGCAAGTTCCAGACCTAAACAAGATCTTTCTAATACTTATCACTAGAAATTTGGGGAAGTCTCTGGATGAAACAAAACAATAACATTTATTCGATTTAAAAGTTACCCACTACCAAAAGTACCTGAAAGAAGCGAACATTTCACTGATACTTTGAAGGAGGATTTTTTTAATATCTACTATCAGAAAATAGAGGTGAAATACCCAATGAAATAACCATCAGAAATAACAGATTTCTGCTTTGAAAATCAGATACTCGAGATAATTAACTTTGAAGATAATAAGAAAATTAGAAGCAACGAAAGGGGATAATTTAGTGTTTTTTAAAGCTACCATTGTGGATGCTGTTTCTATTCTAACATATGCCTGCTAATCAGTGAAATGAATGCACTATGTTAATCTTACCAAACATAAGACTCCTAGCTTTTGTATTTCTGTACCACTTAACAACTGTTCATTATATCTGAATCACAACTTCATAGAATAAAGTTTTGGATTTCAGCATGGAAAAGTAATTACAAATATATTAATCAGTTATGGAAAGCTTATTTCACAACTAAAAAAATACACATACCTACAGGCCTCTATCATTCAGAATTCCAAAAGCCTTTCTATCTACAGTATGTGTGCAGTAAGTACAAATTCAGATTGGAGAAGTAATGCTGCTCAATTAACTTCTGAAATCACAACAGATGGTTTTAATAAAATTTAAAATATCCTTCATCATCTAATCCACTGAATTTTCAAAACAAGGAGTAAGTTCAGTTTTCTGATTGCCTTCACTAGTGCCTGTGTGGCTAGGTGAAGTAAAAAGACAGGAACACAGTTATTGCCTTCCCAAAAGTTAAGCATTGCCATTGGGCTTCAATAAATTTCTTAGCCAAAACATACCCAGTAGTGATTTGATCAATTTGTTGGATGATTTTTTATAACATTTCTTTTAAAATATCCAACAATCTAAATTTCCCTTTTCTAAAACTGATCATTTCTGGGACCGTATCTTCAAAAGTCACAGATTCTTTAAGTTGTGGACTAGCTGTGGATAACTAATGAATGAAACCATATCTCTGGATATACTGATGGGCCATTGTCTGGACACCGATACAATCCTCTTTTGAAACAATTAGAGGGAGAGATTATAGAGTCAGAAGTATATAGCATACTAAATCTAAACTAGAAACTTATACAATATGATACTTCTTCACATTTAATTTGAACAGAAATTAAGGAGGTGTATTCTCATTGAGATCTATAAGTTCTACCACCATTATTAGAGGATGAAGGAGGAATGGGAAGACATACATCTTCAAAGTATTTTGCTTACTGTATGTACATTTTTTGCAAATAAGAAATAATCACACCGTCAGTTAAATGAAGACTAGAACATTAAACAGAAAAAACCCTTAAAATTTTGATTAATATGCATTAATCAAATTGCACTATATAAATACTGGAATACTTTCCAAATCTGCTAACCATGTCTTTACTAATTTAATTCATTGTATATTTATTTATGAAGCACGATTTCAGAGTGCAGATTCTTAGGTCTAGCTTCTGCATTTCTTATTTCTCTAAAATAAACTAACAAGTTCTGTAGAAAAGTTTGTTGAACATTTCAGGTGTTATGTATTTCCCTTTTTGCCAACTGATCATAAAATATTTAATAATTATGTTTTAATTGTGTTAAAGCCATGTTTGAATTAGAGATTCCAAAATGAGGAAAACTAGAGATCCTGTGTCTTGAACTTCACTGCCTACCATTCTTACTTCTCACAGGGGTAAAACCAAGCTGGAGCAATCAAGAATGCAGCTCTGGTGCTTTTTAACCAGGTAGAGCAACGTGTCACCATTTTCACACAGGTTACCTAAGCAAGTTATACATATATATGTGTATATATATATAATCACTTTTTAATGGATTTTGACTGGCCTGCATGCTATTCAGCTATGTACCTTCCCTATCCATTGCAAGACAGTAGAAACATGCACAGCTGCTCTCTGCTGAGTCACGGGACTCACATCACAGCATGGTCAGGCGGGATTGGCAACCCCAACATATTTTTTAACTCTGCTAATGATTTTTCTGGATATTTTGATACAGTCTTTAGCAATAACTGCATGCTCTACAGGTTTTGAAGTATGAATCATAAAAGTACTGGAATGTTATATGTTAAAGAGGCCAAAGAAAAAGGGAGCATGCATAGTTTTTAAAGAATAAAAACAACCCTTTTTGATTCAGCCCTTATAAATGTAAATTTTTAATGAAATGTGTTAAGTGATTTATGTAATGATTACTGCCACAATTTCAGCTCCTTAATGAACAACATTTAAACTATTGCAGTAGCTACTTGCATAAAAATTACACTGTTATGCTTTTAAATCTACATTGCACTGTAATGCAAATATTCAAGATGCTACAAACTACTTTATGTATTCATTTGGGCAGTGCATATCTTGAGTTTTATAAACTGTAAGCAGAGCCAATAGTTTCATAATTGATAAAATTATACTTAGCAAATAACCCACCTTAAAAAACTCTCAAAGCAAAGCATTTTACAAATACTGTTTTCTTAAACTTTAAACTCCTTCATAAATAGTGGTATTTTGGAATGTGTTTCACGATAGCAGTCTGTGACTGAGTTGGGGGACTTTACTTGGTGCAAATTAGAAAGACTATGGAGTAGTTGGCATAATTTTTATAAAATTCCATATATATTTACCCTAGGTAGTTTTTCATTATAGGCAAGTAAAATGTTCATTGATGCATAATTGGCAGAGCCTCCAGGAATAACGACAGCAAATATTGCACAGGAGCCAAAGATACATGTAACTAAGGAGGTCAAATTACCCTAGTAAAACTAGGTGTCAAAATTTTGTTGGGATTGAGATTTCAGTCCTATAGCAGGATTCAAATCTGTTTCCTTCAGGCAGAGTCTGACTGGCTTCAAAAGGATAACCAAACGGTTCATTTTGTACCATCGATTATAGTGTAGTATGATCTACCTAGATTATATCATAGTATAAATTGTCCAGAGATGCCAAAAGAAATTCATACTGGTGTGTATTCTGAAAATTCTGAGATTTTACTGATTAAATTTTAAACCAAGATATGCTTCAAACATCAAATAAAACTCTAAGGAAAGAGATTTTTAAAGTGGTTTTCTTAATATTATATAAAAGTCAAATATCATAAGTTCTGAGATTTAAAGTCAGTTTAGAATCACTTCGGAATCATTGATCCCCATTATTTTATATTTTGTCACTCAATTACAGTGCAGCTTTCAAGATTCAAAGGATAAAATCACATGGCTGAATTACTAAAGGCAATTTGTAATGGCTGAATCCCTTTATTTGTCACTTGAATCATGAAGCCGTTTGTAAAGCTTAAAATTTTAGTAGCCTGCTCTTGCTCTTATTGAAATCTAGAACAAAAACAAATGAATGAGAGCAAGACTGGGTCTTAAGTGAATGCATTTTCCTGTAAATGGGCACATTAACATGCTGTTGGTCAAAGCTGTTGAAAAGAGATGCACTGCTCTGAAAGGACAGTATGGAGGCTGATTATACATATATTAACCAAGTATTTGGGTTGGTGATGAAGCATTTTTTTTATTTTCTATCTTATACAATAATAGCTATAATACTATTTTCAGAAAAATATAATCCCATTCAGGTAGTTTTTTTATTTTATTTTATTTTTGTGTGTGATTTCCACAGTATTGCTCAGGCTTCTGCTCTAGTCAAGCATGTGGTTTTGCTGATTCAGGCCTTGAGAATGCTGCATCATAAGCAATTGCTTTCAAATGTATCTTTGTAAAGGAAAATGTGATATCACTGAAGATGCAAATAAGTATTTACAGGGCATGGCGTGTTCTAGAGGCTGATAATCACATTTATGAGGTGAAAAGATTTTGTTAATCCATCATGTATCTTCAGTTTCCTATTAGTTCTATTAGTTTTATTGCTAGAAAAAAAGATCATTAAAGCCACCTTATTTAAAATGCAATGGTTCTTTCCTAATTTAGGGTCTTGAAGCAAAGAAGAGGAGTTTTATTAACTTAATGAGGTTTTTTTATAATGCAATTGTTTGAGATTATTTGAAAAATAATGAAGAGAATGCTTTATGTGAAAAATAACGAAGGGGATTATAGTAGGTTTTGTTTGTACTGATTATAAATTGCACTTCTATTACTTGGTTTTTAGCAACTATGCTGACAGGACTATCTGCAACAGAGTTTACATGGGAAGATGCAGTTAAAAAATTGACTGCTTTAATTGGCACTCATATAGATTAATAATTGATGCTTACTGTGAACCTTTATCTTGCTACTATTAAGTCAGTAATTGATTTAATGATGATGGATCAGGCCATGAATTAGTTTTAATTTTCCTAACTTGAATGTGACAGATTATTATTTTCACAATATTTGGTTTTTATTTAATGAAGAAATGGCCTATAATTTCAGTGACACATTTCAGACTTCTTATTTCTTTGTATTACAATGATAAATAATACGAGAGTTAATTCACAAAACTATTTCCTTTTTGAAAGAGAGCCTTATGTGCGGATAATAAGGTGGTGTGCTAATAACGCTTAATATAGCATACATTAATGTGCATTTTGGTCTGTAACTGTAATACAGAAAGCAAAGTTTAAAATATTCTCACTATATGAGGTACACAATATTTTATTTCAGACTTGGTGATCTACATGACTGGTAATAAAATGATTCCATTTAGAGGCAATACGGCTGTAACTATTTCACATATATAAATTTTGGAAATCACAGAGGAAGTGCAGTATGAAAAAGGAAACATGATATTTTAACATGTTTACTAAGCAAAAATTAACCATTGGAAACTCCAAATCTCAATGTATTTATCCAAATCTTTTCCCATTTGTCAGTGTGATTTTCCATGTATGACAGATCATGATATTTAAAAAAGGAAAGAATGATTTTCAAACTCATACCTGTGTGCTTGTCAGAAATCTTTTCTATTATGGGACAAGTCCTTTATTTTTGGTCACAATGCAGTAGCAGCCATGTAGCCTGAGGTCTGAGTGACCATATATTGGCTACATTTGCATGTGTGTGTGTGAGGGCAGCTTCTTGAAACTTAACCCTGAAATTATCCATCACCCAACATGAATTTTTTTTTTAAACTTCATTCATCTCATGTAAGAGTTGAATATGAGGAAAGAATTGCTTACCAAACTATATAAAGATATATGTGCCATTTATTTCATTTCTGGCAGAAAAAAAGGTCTTAGCTCCCAATGCATTTTTCTGAAGGGACTGGGTTTTAACTGAAGAGTTAAGTAACTAGTTTTAATTTGCAGCAGTGTCTCTGAAGAAGAGAATACATGGAAATGCCTCTCTAAAAAGTTATTGTTTATTATTTGTTGCAAAATCATTCAAGTAATCTGAACAGTATTTTTTTATATTCTAAAAATGTCACTATCTTGAAAGCTAAATGTAAAAGTAATTTGTATTAAGCATTCTTTCAAAACATTTGTATAGAAAGGTCTTCATATAGGTCAAAGGGCATGACCAGATCTGCTTAGCTGAAACCACAACTCTAGTCTGTGACCAAATGCCCTTTTGTTACACCAGTGCCTGTACAATTTAAAGTATTTAAGTTAGAGGTGCATTCTAGATTCCCCCTTGAAATTCCTATGTATTACTGCTACATGGTATAAACCAGAAGTGTTTCACTACCATGCTTTTTTTAATGTTGCTTTCTGATTACAAGCCTTATTTCACAGTAAAAAAGAATGTATTTTGGATGAAAGCAATTAAAGATGCAAACAGTATTGACAACTGAAAACAAGTTACAAACTCTATGTCCAATTATTGCATTAGTTGCGTGCATCTTTAGCAGGTTTGTCCTTTCAAAATATGCTTTCTTAAAAGGACAAAATTATGGGCAGTCTTGCATGACTGATAAACAGCTTGACCTGATCCAAATTTCAATGTACTTGGTAAGAAGTTACTTAATTTCAGTTGCTTTATATCACTCTCCAGTTCTTGCAGTTTTCAGATCTAGAAGGGCTTTTACTGCAGTGAGGACTATAGTATTTCACTGTACACAAAAGTAATAGAATGATAGAAAAATTCAGGATGGAAAGGACCTCAGGAGGTCTCTCAATATGCAGAAGAGACTGGAATGCAAAGAAGATATTTCAGATCTGGTAATTTGTGCTTTCTGCAAAAATTAAACTGTGCAGAAATTTGCCATTAAATGCCATTAAATTTACAACTTTTTAATCCAGATATGGTGTATGTTTGTGAAAACACCATCTGTAGTGGACATGAAGATATATGTGGAGCTTTCTGTTAGTTCATTTTGCTGGGAAAATTAAGACACATTTTCAGTGTAATCCAGTACAGTAAAGAAAATGAAATAACTTGAGAGCATGGTACATGCAAGCTCTCCAGTTTTAATACTACTGAGAATACGTGGATCAGGTTAGTAGCCAAATTATATTTAATTGTTCCCTGTGAGAAGATAAACTATACAATGTACATGTCATGACTATGTTTTTACTTATGGTGATGCATATTTATCAGTATAAATTTAGCGTTCTTCAAAATTCAGAGACTGGCATGATTTGATTTAGTATCATTTTTTAAAGAATATGTATCTAATGAAAAAAAATTGTTCTTTGGAACTTTACTTGCAGAAACTAAATGCATCCAGTTCATCAGAAGGCAGCACAGTTGATATTGCTCCTCCTGGAGAGGGCGAGCAAGCAGAAATTGAAAGTGAAGAAGCTCTTGAACCAGAAGCCTGTTTTACAGAAGGTTGTAGAATAACTGTTGACTTATGAGATGTACTAGTAAAATGGCATTATTCTAGGCATATTTAAATTCTTGAGACTTTCAAATCTGCTGGACCTTCATGACCTATTGAAAGAAAATACTCATAGCCTAGAGTGCTGGAAATCAGATGCCAAAACAAGGTTTCCCTAGGCTTTGAGTAACTTTATCTGCCTGGCCACTGCATACGTCCTGTTACTAAGAAACTTCATTAACTTTTCTATTCTTAAAATGCTTCTCAGTTATTTGAAAGGGCCCTTGAAATTTGCAACAAATTAATTTTTGTGAGACTCCATCAACAAATGGAACAGTTACATGCCAACAGTCAAAAATATCAATGTTTTTTGGACTGAGTTTACTCATAATTACATCTACTATTGTCTGGTTTCTCTCCAAATTACTCAGCTAAATTCAGATATTCATCATCCTATAAAAGAGAATTCCAGTGTTTAATTTATAAAATTATTATAAAATTTGTTAAAGCTTCTAACAATGTTGATACCACAGTAAATATTGACTGAAATAGTTTGCTTTTGGATCCTAATATCTTAATCTAATGCAGGTTGTGTGCAGAAATTTCCATGTTGTCAAGTAAGTATAGAAGAAGGCAAAGGAAAAATTTGGTGGAATCTTAGAAAAACCTGCTACAGTATAGTTGAGCACAACTGGTTTGAAACTTTCATTGTCTTCATGATTCTTCTCAGCAGTGGAGCTCTAGTAAGTAGAAAAAAATTGCAGATGCTGAAATATTTAGATATCTCCTTAGAAGCAACAGGAAAATTCAAATTTGCTTCAGAAGGACTTGTTTTGCTTGGAGCTGTATAAAATCACCTGCATTCCATCATTTCAGGATGGAATGAAACTTGGCCCAAACTTGAAAAAGTTTGTTAAATTTCACATGCACTTTTTTAGTGATACTTTTGGTTTACCACTGTAAAGCTGGTGCAATTTTATTTAAGCCAGCATAGCTACTCAAGATTTAAGCTGCCTACCAATTTTCAGCATGTTTATCAAGAGATTTGAGTACAAAGGACCATTGTTAACTGTGAATATATAGCTAAATGTATGATTTTAAATCCTTAATTCCTTCTAGGCTCAGCCACTTCTTGGATTCTGATTACGAAAGACCATACAAAAAATGGAATAATTACTTCATTCTGTTCCTTTTTTGGAGGCAGGAGATAGGGAAGAGTGTGACAGCAAATTAAACGTAACCACCACTTTTCAACAAAATTACATTACCTACCTTTCCAGCTTTACTCAAGTTGAACATTTGCTACAGTATCAATGTGCATAGTGTACATTCTAGCAAATATACTGCTCTTTAATTTGACTTTTAGAGTTAAGTTTGATTGATAGAGCATAGAAATGTAATCTCCCTAACCACTTTCTAGAATGGAATATACAAATTTGGAACAGATTTCGTATAAGAAAGGGGTTTTTTTGTGTGTGTATGTGAGTTTCTTAATATCACTGTGGACAAAAATTCATGCTTTGAGTTTATTTCTTCATTCATTAGGAAAATAGGACATATATATATATTCAACCCCAGACAGGGCAGAATACATAAAGTTGCTCCAATTTGTAGTTTGGTTAAATTTGGGAAATATGTAAAATAAGAGGATGCAGAAGAACAAGGGGAAAGATTAGCTCTGACCTACTTATTTTTTATTTTTTATTCCTTATTTTTATCATGTATGTTCTGTGAAACATTAGTAATACCTGAATATATTTCTTTCATAGGCTTTTGAAGATATCTATATTGAACAGCGCAAAACTATCAAGACCATGCTGGAATATGCTGACAAAGTTTTTACATATATTTTCATTTTGGAAATGCTTTTAAAATGGGTAGCATATGGTTTTCAAATATATTTTACTAATGCCTGGTGCTGGCTGGACTTCTTGATTGTTGATGTAAGTACACAGTCTTTAATATTGCAAAATTCCCTATAGCAAAGCCCATTATGTTGTGAAACTCATTACTACTAAGTGATCTTCTTATAAACATGCAAAAATAATTCACATTGTATAGTTATACTGCACTAGTAATAGCCTGCAGTGATCTGTATGTGTTATTTAAAGTAAATTTATATGCCAGAAGGAAAAGGATGGCTGGGCATAAGTTTGTTCATTCTTCATCGTTAATTATTTCGTACTCGGGATGTATCAAACTTGAGATTTTATGAGGAAGAAATTAATTTTGCAACATGCTATTTTCATACTACCCTACATACTTACCTTTCATACATAATCATGCTATGATTATACTGCCTTATTCCTTAGCAAAGATGACACTACATTGCACAAGTTTCTTCTACAAACACTACAGCTTTGCAAGTGAAACAATACATCTGGTCCAGATTTCATCTGAGTTCTCAGAACTTTGTCCTCCAAAACTATCCTGTTATCATTTTTAGTAAAACAGAATGACAGTGGCTATTTGGTCTAAAAATTAATTAGTTTTAATGGGCTGACAATCTGCAATAGTTAAATGAGCTATGACTTGGCAGGGTTTATGATAGAAGAGAATACAAGGTTTCTTGGCTGCCTTCCCAGCTGTGATAAACTTCTGTGCAAAGGCCTTGCTTATGTTGTCAGAAGGGATCAAAGCTGGGTTTAGTCCCAGAATGTTTTAGTCTCTTGCCTTCACACATTATCTGACCCGGTTCATTGGCTATACATGTTCTCAGTGTGGAACTGAGAGATGGCATCTCAGGGCAAATGTGCATTTATAGTAATTTCTGCCCAAGCTACCATATTTCTTGAGAAGTTTGCATAAATCCTGGTCCCATAAATACTTATTCCTTATGAATATATAATAGAAATGTGTCGGATTTGTGACTCCCAGAGGGGAAAAAAACCTAGCTAGATTGGCCCATAACTCAAAATGGAGGACCTTCTCTTTTTTTTAACCTGAGGAGTTTAGTTTTGTTATACTGTCAATCTCTAGCTCTGTCCTGAAAATCTGTGCTTGAATGGAGCAGTGTGAATGGTTTTCTTAAGAGGATTTTAATGCAGAAGACAGATGCTCCCTTCCAGGATTATGTTAAGAATGGATTTTTTTTTTTAGATAAACTACAACTCATGTTTTAATTATTCTTTTTGTAACATAAACCTAAACAGATTACTCTAAGCCATACTCCATGGTTTCTTAATAATAGTTTAGCCTCAGAGATGCTGTTATCTGAGCAGGCTCTCAGAATTATAAAGAACATCATCATAAGTAAAGCGTCCTATTTTGCCAAATTTTTACTCATAAGTTTTAATTTTATAAACAAAAGCATGACTAAATGAGATTGGAACCTTCTACTTTTGAAGAATAATATTCAATGTTCCAGAAAGTGGTAAAAAATGTCTTACTGTGCCTAAGGCTAATTCAGCAATTCCTTTAGCACCACCAGACAGCACTTGAAAGAAATACATGAACTCATGTTATCTTCCTGTAGAAAAGCAGAGAATCTACACTGCTTTAACAGGCAGTTTAAACAGGTGTGATTCAGTGGCATTCTCCCAGTGAGAACACCAGTGAGCCCTTCTTCATTAGAAGTGACTAAAGTTAATCAAATTGTTTAACTCCATCCTCTAAAGTTATTCAAGAGTAAACACTGATAGTCCTTTAGGGCTTTGACCTTTAATATCTTACATACCTGAGTCTCTGACTGTGAGAAATAGCCATAGTTGCTCTCAGTGATTGTGACCAAATTAGATTTTAATAATTACACAAAGAAATGGCATTTTTCAGCACTGTCAGTTTACAGCCATGACAGATGACTCTTGGTACATCTGGCTATCTCAGTTTAAGACCTTATCATGCCATCTCTCCACCCCACTCTTCTGCTAGATGCAACAATATCTGTAGCAAGGAGCAGGTATTTGGGTGGAGTGCCTTATCTACCCAAAATCACAATCTGGTAAATTAGTTCAAACACATTTATCAGTGGTATAAGCAAAGAGACTGAATTTTGGATGCAGGCAGCTGAGAAGCAGGGACATACTCACTTTTTTGGGGGAGACTAATTCTGGCAGAGTTATCCAGTAACAGCTTGAGACAGCAATATCTTAACTCAGTACAACTGGGTTACTATATACTATAGAGCATGTCGTCCTGTACCTTGGTTTTTGCTCTTACCCCATTTTCTAGAAGCCATCTATCATAAGTTTATTATGTCTAGGTACATAACACATTACAGCTGTAATGACTCTAAGATGTCTTTGCCACATACAAAGCTAGGAGATAGGACATCAGGGAAGGAGATAGGGTATCTGGGAATACCCAATGAGTTTGTCAGTTATTAAATTTGTTTGTGTAGTTTGTTGCTACAATATGTAATCTTAGATAATCTTAAGTGGATACTGTTTTATGCTGTATATTTTTAAACTTTATAAGATAGTCCTATAATTTGGTGTAGATACTTTATTTCTAAATTATTGTGTTAATAAATTGTGCTTGAATGAAATGGAAGTAAGTAACATTTAAAACAGATCATGTATTTGCCAAATACTGTAGGCCAGTAATGAATCTGTAAGTGGAATGAAATCTTTGACCTTCCTGAAACTGCTCATGCCTGAAAAAATTCCAATGGGTACAGTTTTTGAACAATTAAAGGCAGCAAAACAACCCTTCAGTTGGGCTTGTTGTATAGTACATAAGAAGTCGGTCATATTGATGGCTTATATAATATTTCTTCTTATAGCTAAAAATGTTTCATGCTTTTTGTTAAAACAGTTAATTAAACCGTGCTCTCAACCTTTTTATTAGCTTTGCAGAATAATTAACTCAGCAGCAACATTCTGGAAAAGATCAGGGTCACATTGTACTAATATACTAAATGCTGTATGCACAGAGTAAGAGGCAACTGCTGCCCTGACAACTTCATAATAAAAATAAGAAGAAATAAGAAGATGAGCATATTCATGTGTTGGGAAACCAGATACAGAAAGAGATGTCACTTTGTCTTTCCAGACAGTCTCATATGTCTTTGTGTGTAATCTAACGTGGTACACTATGATAGCATTGGATAATCCAGAAATTAATGAAATTAATTAATTAATTCAAAGGGATATTTGGATGATCTATGCATGAAACCTAAGGGTCTTGTTCAGTGAGTTAGGGAACAGAATCATAGCTTGCAATTATGCATCTAAACAAAATGAATTTTGAATACTTGCCAGTAAAATACCATAAATTAAGAATTATTCACCAAGCACATATAGAAAAAATTATATTACCTTAGCATAGGACCATAACATAAGAAAGGCTACATAAGGCATAAGAAAGGCTACATTGGGCCCAGTGTCCTGTCTCTGAGATTGTAAAAAATGCCTACCTGGAATACCGATAATATAGTATCTATCTTTCAAAAATTAAGAAAAATCATTAACTTCTCAATAGAAAGAAAAAATCTTTGGATTTTTTTTTTCCCAAATCTTGCAGTTTGTTTTTATTCCTAGTTAAGTGTAACACCTGAATACTTAAACTGCATGAAAGATAGGATAAGCAGTGTTGGAAGTGAGGAGGGCCATATGCCACTGAGGACCTGGAATCAAATCACATAAATTAGCCACCTCACCAAGTAGCACAGAATTAATTTGGATTAAAATTTTAGGCCTAGATAGAAATAAAGTCAATGTGGAGCTGCATGACCAAGACTCTGGCCCAGATGACAGCCCTGACTGAAGATCTTCAGCAGTGCTAATTGTGACTGTTAAGTTTCAAAACATTTTTTGCGACAGATAGTCTACATTAGAAGATCCATACACAAAAATGTGGACATACAACCCTCCAGTTTTAGGAGATGAATGTAAAAATTCTTTCTACCATTTTGAGTTCATTTTCATTTCTTAAAATTACTGCATCTGCATGCATTCTTATCTCAAAAGAAAGAAATTAATCTATTTATCAGTGTACAGAGACATTTATTTTCTCACCTACTAGCAACAAAACAGGTGGAACAGATGACAGAAGACCAAGCTGGGAAGACTGAGAAAACCAGAGCACTACAGAACAGCTGTATATACTTATGCTTTATATAAAATAGAATTAATATCAAAGAATTCCAAGCAAATCTTTGCCTCTCATTTGAACTGTGCTTCAGAGGAAAACGTGTTGTTTACAGTAGATGAAGTATTTCTCTGTGAAACAATTTCAGGTTTATGATGTAAGAGCACTAGCACCATGGTAAGAAAGCTGCAAATAGGTTGAAATGGAAAGCAAAAACAATTCAGGAGAATGACTTACAATCAGAACCAAAAAACTGCCAATATACACAGTGGCACTGACGTTACAGGAGCTACAGCTATGTAACTAGCCTGTATGGAGTCTTGTTTGTGAAAGATAGCTAAGGCACAGTGCTAATTTGGGGAGAAAGTATAAAATGAAGGAGCCACTAATGTGAGTTCAATTTTAAAAGAGATGTCTTGCTCTCCCAGTGAGAGACATATTTTTTTTTAACATATATTTCATAGTTTATTTTTAATCCGTAAAATGTGCTGTCTTTACACTACAGTTTATTGTCATGTGTGGGTATCTTGTTGATGTGAGTGAATCAATGACTATTCTATTAAAAATACAGAGAATTCCATGTCCTGTTATCTCTGGAATATATTAAAGGTGGCCAAGGATAAAAAAGTACTCTCTCACTGTAGAATCACAGGACAAATAAATTGTATTAATGACAATTATTAATAACAATTAATGACAATAATTAATGTAATGGCAGAAACAATAACGTTATCTCTTGTAAGTGAACAGACTTCAGTTACAGACTACAGAAAATCAGTAAGATTTTCTTCTTAATATGCTTACAAATCACAGCAAGTTTCTTTACAAACTTATCCATTACAGCAATAAAATAAGCCTTTCCTTTGATAAAAAGAATTATATCCTGACATGTAATCCAGTTGAAAGGTACAGTGATATGAATTCACTAAAATACTATTTTCTGTTAGATTAATATACATAGCAACATAGTAATGAATAATTGATTCCTATCTGCTCTCAGATTGTCCTTTTGAGACATGATCTTGTAACTCTTGTGTTTGTGATTCATCTAATTGTTCTTTACGGATACAACTAACATAGGAAACCACCTTTTCATATAGTGGGCAAAATCTTACCACCATTGTCAGTGAAAGTCTATTTCTGTACAGCCAATTATTTGATGAACTCTCTAGATTGAGGTACAGAAATGAACATTTGAGGGATTTTTTCAAGGACTGAAATATGTCTATGTTCATTTATGTGTCTTCTATGCTTTTGGTGGTAGAACTGAATAAAAGATAAGTAAGGTATGATATTTCCCCACTCCTGTCTCCAAAACTGCTCAAAGTAAGTAAATTAAATTCTTTCACATTCGCACTGTTTAAAACTCAGTTCCATTTGAGAAGCAAATTAACTGCTCCTTGCTGAAGTGGATTGGATTATATTAAAATCCCGATAACGTGAATCAGGAGCTCACTACTGTTGTAGATAATAAAGCACTTACTGTTATAATGCTAGCATCTGTTAATAACTATCCCATAATATTTTCCTATACTTAGAAGAGAAAAAAATGTTATTGAGAGAGTTGTTGGGCGAGTGAGAAAGTACCACCTCTGTCAATATATATTTCATAGATACCCTGGCTATTGTTGTTATGAACTGAGTGTTTGACTTACTTAGAAATAATATTTATAGCAAAAGCTAATTAACCACTACATTATTTAGCATATTATTAGTGATTACAGGCATTAATAATATTGTCAGTAGTTAATAAACTATCCAAATGTATTCAGAATTTTAAATCGCTTGGAAGGTTGAACATTAATGAAGTTACTGAAAGTATGGCTATCTTGTCTTTAAGTATTTCTGAAAATCTTATCCTTCACCAACAGTGTGCTTCTATCTGACTGTGAAACCCTATCCATGTATAACAGACATTTAATAGCATATATTCCTTTTCCAAACATGCCTTCTTATGACCTCTTGGCTTTCCAGCAAGTATAAAAATTGTGGGATTGGGCCTCCAATATCACTATAAACAAGAATGGTGTTTTTCTATTTGTCACTGTTGAACTTTCTGTCGATTGAATGTGTATTCTTTTTAAATAAACAATGTAGAACAATTTTTATAATATTTTTTCTGTATTTTTATAGGTCTCATTGGTTAGTTTAATAGCCAATGCTTTGGGCTATTCTGAACTTGGTGCCATTAAATCGCTTCGCACATTAAGAGCTTTAAGACCTTTAAGAGCCTTGTCACGATTTGAAGGAATGAGGGTGAGATAAAATTAATCAGTCTGAATGAATGTATGCATACAAAAATTAATGTAGAAGTGTGACACTCATGCCTTCTGCAAAGAACTCCAGAATGGGAATGCATGCAAAAATGTGTTGAAAAAGGCCTTCCAACATGTCCTTATAGACAAGACTTGTGTACAGCTTACATTTGGAGATTAGACCTTGAGCTCATTAAATTTGCCTGCTCACTGCTGCATAATTGTGTTATCCCAGCCCCCTGACTGTTAAAATTTCCATTGATTTCTGCACGTATATAGAAAAGTAAAAGGACATGAGAAATTTTAGAACAGAGAGTTGGGGTTTTTTCCTCCATTTTAGCTAGGGACTTATTTTATAAATTTCTGTAGCTAACTTTTATTTTCTGTTAGTTTGTCAGTGGTGCAGAGTGGAACAGGATTAGCCGGAAACCAAACCAAACCAAAACAAAACAAAACAAAAAAAGGAGAAGCAGCTGACAACAGTGACACATCAGAAACTAAAGCCTCCCTGCAGCTCCCTGTCTACCTGCCTGGGGAAAAAAAACCCACAATAAATGCTGTAGTATTAGGGAATGGTTCTCTGAACATACACCTAAAATAAGAATGGGGTTGGAAGTATAGAAGGGGAGAGATGGGAAATAATTTTCTCAGCTAGTGTCCTTTACTTCATATGAATGCATCTGCTGCCATCCTACCTCTCCTTCTACACAGCTAAATCCTTCCTGTTGAGGAATTTATTATTTTCATATTCTACCAATCTGACAAAAAACCCCCACCCAACTGTTACAAGCTGTCTGCTGAAAATGCAGACTGTGCTATTTCCTGGAAAAACTGATACACAAAAAATGAACAAGATAATGTTATCAAGAAATCTCCTTTTAATCTTTCACCTATACCCATATGTGGCAATACATGTTTATAGTTTGGTCACAAGTCTTAAGTTTCCAAATAAATAGTGTGGTTCCTGTGTGGGTTGAGGCTGTTGATATTCTAGAGGTGGCCACACTGTCTACTGTAGGGGAGTGTGTCCTGCAGCACATCGCCATCACTGTTACGTTTTACATGATTTGCATTGCAAACAACACATAAGTCCCTATCTAATAAATGGCCAAAACCTCTATTGATCTTAGACTACTTTCAGTCAAATTAGTGAATTGAAAAATACTACTATTTTTAAAAGCATACACAAAAAAGTACTGCAGTCTTTACTGATTTGGTAGAAAATTATTGTCTGAATATCTGCAGCTTTCTTTTAGTTCAACCACAATAAGTAAAAGAAAATCTTTCTCAAGGGATTTCACCTGATCTTTTACTGCCACTTGCCCATATAGAGTAGCTCAACTGTATTAAAGCAGCCAATTAAAAAAAACCCTAACAGATAAATGTAAGAGCAACTATAGTGAGCCAGGCAATTTAAAACCAAGACTTATAGCAGATGCTGTTAATAAACACTAAATAAGATATGCTTAATTATGTTACACTGTATGTAGATGCTAAAATACACTGGTGCCAATATATATATAAAGTTTCTGAGAATAAAATCATTAGTAATGATAGTTTTACATGTAGACATTTTTATTCAGTCTTCCACATCATCATTCTTTGATCTTTTTCTGGTTTATTTTCTACTTATAGATTTTGATTTGTATTGTTGGAATTTAACATTTATTTCTCTCTTTTTCTCCAGAGCACACAAATTCTAAGAATCCATCTTGCTACTAACAGGTTTTATTTTGCTTTTTAAGTTTTTTTCAGACTTTTGCATTGTCTTGGTTTCCATATTATTTTATTTCTTCCTTTTTGCAATCTCATTAGTGTTTTTATTGAACCTTAAATAACATTTTCCCCTTAAATTTTAATGTAATATTTTAACTGTCCATTCCATATTAATACTGTTCTAACATTTTTAAAGTATTTTTATTTTTCTGTTCGCAAACTAAGTGGCTATTTTGTCTAATTTGTACACTAGGTGGTTGTAAATGCCCTTGTAGGAGCAATTCCATCTATCATGAATGTATTGCTGGTTTGTCTTATATTCTGGCTCATCTTCAGCATCATGGGAGTAAATCTGTTTGCTGGCAAATTCTATCACTGTGTCAACACCACAACTGGTGAGATGTTTGATGTCAGTGATGTCAACAATTATACTCAGTGTGAGGAACTCATAAAAAACAATCAAAGTGCCCGATGGAAAAATGTGAAAGTAAACTTTGATAATGTAGGAGCTGGATATCTTGCTCTGCTTCAAGTAGTAAGTAAATTTATATATTTTCTTTTTGCTCTTTTTAAAAAAGTCTTGGAAAAATGGGCAAGTTAAGACTGTTAAGTAGTGGAATAATTTCTTCATAGCAATGATGTACAGCTTACACAACTCCATTGCATTGTTACCTGTAATTTTTCTATTAATGATAGTAGAGTAACTTTCCATTCTAAGGCTAGGGAATACAGTCTCATCGTGATGATAATAATGTGAAAATAATAAGTGAAAACGGTACAAGAATCTTTTTAGTGGTGCACAATATAAAATTCAGGAATGCATTTCATGAGTCTCGCCATGGTGGACAAGGCTCAGAGGTCCCTCTAATTATTAGAAGGTCTCTCCCCTCCTTTATGAGCTCAGTTACCTTGTAAGACAGGAAGGCAGACAGCAGCTTAAAAGAGGGCAGACTTCCTAACTGACTGTCTGGTCTGAAATGAGCAACTACCGCCAGTGCCTCCCACATAATCTGTTCCTAGGTATCATTACGCACCCACAGCAACATTCTTCCACAGTCAAAATCCATTAATCTAGGCACTTTTGGCACTGCGAAGTAATTTTTCTTTTGTCAACAGCCTGGTCAAGGTGGAGTGGATTTTTCTTCACATCTATATTCATCTAAGGAACCAGTTTGTAAATTAGATGGTAAAAATAAAAATATATCAACCTGGTGTCTCCAATGCAGATATTTGTTTAATAGGGGCTTGATTTTCCAGACCTGCAAGTGGGTTTAGGGAAAGGAATCATAAATAATGCAAGATCTCAGATTGGGGCACTCAATGTTTCATGTAGTATGGAGCCAATTCTTTCTCTATTATTATAATATTTGTGTAAGAAGTCTGAAATCCTCTGAGAGAAGTAGGAGCTGCCCATGGGAATATAGTTACTGATAGACAGATCTTAATTGAGTATTAGGTCTGATTAATCATATAACACTTTCTCTTGATGTTTGCAGATAAACAGCACTTGCTGCTAAAATAAATAGATTTCATTAAGTACCTGAAACTACAAAGACATTAAACTGTGGGTAAAGTAGGAAAATGTGAAATACTTTTACCACAAAAAATACTCATGATTTATAACTATCATAGTCCATTAATGCTTCTTAAAGAGTCATTATAATATACTAAACAAATATTATGTTACTTATAGTATTATCCTTGTGAAGTATTAGGTGTTATTGTATTGCATGGCATATTCATTCTATTATTTACTGCTACTTATACAAAGTATGTAAATTGTATTTCCACTTCAAGTCCTTTTCCTATGCGCTGTGGTACAGAAACAGTTTTGTTCTAGGTACTGAGCATACCTTTTATTTATGCCAGAGGAATAAAGACCTTAGCTCTTTACAGTCTCCTTGGCTTAGAGTGGAGCTTCTGATAGCTGATAGCTGACCCAAAACACAAGCAAGAAGGCAAGCAATAATGTTTAGATGATTGAGCTCTAGCTGTAGAATGACTTGTCTATAACTTGACATACAGCTTCACTATATGAAAAGATGTCAGAAACGTCATGGGATTGTTACTGCTCTGATATCACTAAGTTATCTAAGAATGATATGCTTGTCCCTTCTGTCCTGGAGCAGGTCAGTATCCCTAGCTGACCTTAATTCCCAAATTAACTACCTGGCTTAAAACGTTTTGCCTCTAAAGTCAATGTGACTCTCATGTGCGGAGTAGTAGTACTGAACAATGATTTTAATTCTCTGACTTCAGATCTCATTGTGACCCTTGTATTAGAGATTAAAGTGAATCATCTTATTACAAATACTTGCCTCTGAAGATGTATAAGGAAAGATTCTAATCTCTTGAAGCTGTGTCTGAATGTCATCTGTGTCACCCATCCAGACAGTGTTGGTCTTTACTTACTACATCACTACTGTGGACCTTTCATTCTTCTTCTCTTTCTTTATTTCTTTTTGTTCTGATTTTTCATTATTTTCCCTTCCACCCTTTACTTTTCCTCCAGAGATTAAGGGATCCTTGAGCATGTATCATGTCACCTCTTCAGCTGATTGTCTCCATTAACATTCTCCCTCCACACTTCTGTACTTATTGCTCTTATCAAACTCTGCTCCTCTTCTAATACTGCTATGCAAAGTGCACCAAATAGCTGTCAATTGTTGACTGAGCCAGAAAGATCTATGAAGCCTGGCTCCAAGCATTCCTTCTTAGTAAATTTGTATTGCACTGCAAGATTCAGGAGGACATGAACACTCCCAGAGTGCAAGTTTTCTGCTGTGAAAACTAGCAGCTGTACCAAAGTACCAGAGCTAGTTCTGGCAAGCACAAATGCAAATGTACTCCTTGGGATGGTTCCTCTCCTGAATCTCCTCAGGAGAGATGCTCTTTATCTGTTCATTTCACAGGCTTTTTAGCTCTTTTTTTTTTGTTATTGTGAATAAGCTTGGAAACTCTGGCTAATGAGCAGGCACTCACACCTTCAACTAGCATGTCACACCAACCCTTTGGTGTTCCTCAGAAAGTGGACATTCCATGTCCATGAAAATCACCTCCTCAGAGCAATGACGGCAGATCTTTTTTACTCTTTATTCTACCTAGACAAAGTCTCTATAGGAACTGCGCCCAAAGTTTTAAAGAAGTTAATCACAGCTCTTTCACAGTTCACTTTTTGGTCTTCTGTAAATGTTATTCCTCAAGAACCAATGTATATTTTGATTTTGAACAGAGTCTATTCATTTTAGTCATGTGGGATTAAAACATTTCTAAAAATACCATGGCAGTTTAACCATAGCAAAAACATTCAGATGCATGTTGGCATCTGTCCAGAAGTTGTATTGCTGACTCCATCAATTCATGCTGTAAACTTGATAAAATGGCTGTCACCAAGAATGATTCTAGTAGATTCTACCTGAACATCTCCAGCATTAACATCTATCTGACTCTACCATTCTTCACCTGCAAAGTAAGCATCTACAGCTCCAAACACATTGTGCCCTTGCTGAGACCTTCAGAGCCTGATTTTTAATATTTTTTGAATACCTAAAAAATAATTTCTCAAAAAACTAGTATTACTATGAACAATATTTTATTATGCCTGTTATTAAATGTGGTTTATAAATGTAGATATGATTTTATTAAAAGTTAAGGTCCAAATGCTGTGACCTAGTTATTTTCCACATTATGAATTTTTATAGGGAAGTGTCCTGGTTTCAGCTGGGATAGAGTTAACTGTCTTCCTAGTAGCTGGTACAGTGCTGTGTTTTGAGTTCAGTATGTGAAGAATGTTGATAACACTGATGTTTTCAGTTGTTGCTCAGTAGTGTTTAGACTAATGTCAAGGATTTTTCAACTTCTCATGCCCAGCCAGTGAGAAAGCTGGAGGGGCACAAGAAGTTGGCACAGGACACAGCCAGGGCACCTGACCCAAACTGGCCAACGGTGTATTCCATACCATGTGACGTCCCATCTAGTATAGGAACGGGGAAGTGGGGGCAGGGATTCGCCGCTCGGGGACTGGCGGGGTGTCGGTCAGCGGGTGGTGAGCAATTGCACTGCGCATCATTTGTACATTCCAATCCTTTCATTATTTCTGTTGTCATTTTATTAGTGTTATCATTATCATTATTAGTTTCTTCTTTTTCTGTTCTATTAAACCGTTCTTATCTCAACCCACGGGTTTTGCTTCTTTTCCTGATTTTCTCCCCCATCCCACTGGGTGGGGGGGAGTGAGTGAGCGGCTGCGTGGTGTTTAGTTGCTGGCTGGGGTTAAACCACGACAGGAAGATAACAACTCTATTTTATTTCTAGGCTACTTTCAAAGGATGGATGGATATCATGTATGCTGCTGTTGATTCACGAGATGTAAGACTTTCAAAGATCATCTGTTGGTTATATTCTGATAAACTTACAGAGTATAGAATTTAAACAGCTACACACACAATAACATTAAGAATGATAATCAGCACCAATACATATTTTTTCCAGATACATTTAGTCTAGAAAGGAACTTCTATGTAACTTCATGAATCTTAGAATTTGTAGTGGAAAGAATTAATCCCACTTCCTTCTGTTTAGCCAAATAAGTTAAATTAACATAACTGGACTTTATTTGGAAAAGCTAATGTTAATGAAAAAAACAAAGAAGAGTTTTTTTAACCACTTCTTTTGGTAATCATGAGTATGAATTAATTTAAGTTTATATAATGTAATTATTTCATATTGAATATATTAATCTTGTTTTATAATTTGTAACTGCATTTCATTGTTTCTTTAGTTTGAGCACTTAGGTTATCTAGCTATTTAAGTGCAATTAGATTTTAAGGTTGAAGGTCATCTGTTAAGTTTTCTAGGGATTAGAATTTTATCTTGGCTACAAAACTAAAACTATGTTTACCTTGTACAAAAAAGTGCAACACAGATGCCTGAACTAGTTCTGTACAACCTAGGTTATAGTCACATTAGTGATATCCATCATCACACAGTGATATTCATCTCCCAGAGTAATGTATCCTGTTTCATTAACTTCAGCATTTCTACACTGTAGCACATTGTGCAGTAATGGTGCAGGCGTTGAGATGTGGAATCCGGAAAATTGAAACAATAACAAAATCCTCCTTAGAAATTTGCCTCAATTTAATGGATTTCACAAAACATACACTCACTAGAAATTTACTGAAAGCATCTGTTCTTAGCTGGATGTAAGAACACTCATGCAAGACCAAAAGAGTTCCAGGGAGATTTAAGCGATAGAAAAACTAATTGATTCTGTTACATGAAAATATACTGAACACAATATAAAATACTTAGATTTGTGCTGTTAAAATTTTAAGTACTAATGACTGCTCTCAGTCCCACATTGCTTCTTTCTTCTATACGAGGAACTTTGTGTATATGTACATACATAAACATATCTGTGTGCACATTTAATTTAAAATTCCATACGAGTAATCATTCTGTCAGCTTCCAGTTCTCCAAATATTGATTGGAATGCACATGTTGGGTCTTTTTAATAACTAAGTACAGTTTATAGCTTTTCTAGCTGAGATAGCATATACCTATTCATAAATGATATACATTGTTTTTTACATGTAGTATTCTCATGGGTAATAAAATTTATAATATTTTGTAGGTAGAAGATCAACCTAAGTATGAGGACAACTTGTACATGTATCTTTATTTTGTCATCTTTATCATATTTGGATCATTCTTTACCTTGAACCTTTTCATTGGTGTCATTATAGACAACTTCAACCAACAAAAAAAGAAGATAAGTATTTAAAATGTTTCCACAGTGCTATAAATTAAAAAATTGTGTAAGAGCTAATTTAAAGATGCAAAAAGGGAAAGTGCATTGTTCTTTTGATTAGATGTAATATTATCTTCCATGGAAGAGTTTCTTTTTTAATTATGTTTAAAGAATTAAGATAAATTAATTTTTAATTAATCTTATAAACTGTTGACACTTAATGAAGATACAACATGGCATTGTGTTCATACAATAGATAATAGTTCTGCAAACTGATTAAACAGTGGGTTAAGAGTAAGTGCAATAAACCTCACATGAAAAGGCTTAAAGATACAAGTGAAAATGTCTACAAAAGAGCTCTATTTTTCTAACACTTCTGTGAGAAATGAGATGAACTTGTTAAACAAATAGAATCTATAATTTATTAGCAATAATAAAGCAAAGGTATAAAAGGAAGGATTTTTTTTCTGTACACATTTGACATACAAGTACGTTTAAAATAATTATATTGATAATGCATATAGTGTTATTTAAAATAACTTCAAAAATCTAAAAATACAAATAACCACATTTAAAATATTTTGAAGCCTCACGATTCTTAGCCTTCAACTGACAAGAAGAACTAGAACCTCAGGATCAGTCTATATCTTTGTATGCTGTGAAAATGCAGTTTCATATGATTTGGTTTTATCCAATCACCAAATAAAAAGCAGCAGCACCAAACAGAATCTACGGTAAAAGTCAATTGTGAACTACAGAATTTTTTCCTTGTGAAGATATTCTTTAGCTTCTTAAAAGAGCCATAAACAGGTCTGGGGCTACTTCCTCACTTTCTATCAACTATGCCATGCTTTGGGCTTCAATATCCACTTTAGCAGACAGTGACTTTGACATTGTGTTTCCATCTGACTTAGTTCAGACTCATCAATAAGCACAATTTACTTTATACTGAAATTCAGTCAGTTGCACATCTGACTGGCAGCATTTGCATCTTCAATCAAAGGTTAATTTGAGTTAGTCAAGTTTCCAGTGATGTTTTAATTAATAATTTGCTATGGCATGATTTGGATTACTTTTCTTAAGTTTATATCAAAGGTGATTTTTTGCTGTCATTAAAACCCTCATAGACCCAAATACTCTCCCTTGACACAACCTGTGCCTCAAAGTTACACCACTTTTAGACCTGGTTAGCTGTAATCCTAAAAGTCTACCTAGAATTTAGGACATGTAAGGCACCAGTCAAGCTCTTATGCACTAAACATATCCTACTCAGCAAGTTATTTAACAGCATCAGTATAGTAGGACCCATTTTAGCCGTGTCAGCAAAAGCGAGCATGAAGACACTGGCAAAACTCAACCGTCAGCCTGACAAGGCACCGGTAAGGGGTTTTTTTGTGTGTTAGGAATGCATATGAGCATCCACACCATAAGTACCTGAAAAAATCACTTTTGTTATATAAATCAAATATAAATGTAATATTATATTACAGAGAGACATACTGTAGTTAAATGTTGCATGTGTGGACATGATAGTAATTAGTTCTGATACTATTTCTTTACTTTGGAGGTCAGGATATATTTATGACAGAAGAACAGAAGAAATATTACAATGCAATGAAAAAACTGGGATCCAAAAAGCCACAGAAACCTATACCGAGGCCAGTGGTAAGAGTGAATTGATTTTAATACCTCTAATATTAAATATTGATTTGGGAATATGATTTTAGCCAACAAGAGAAGGTTATATGCCTGGAAAGAAAATATTTTTTCCATGTATTTTCTGGTAAAGGTAGAATTTGTCCCCCTTTTTTTTAATTCAGCGGACTAGGTCATGTTTCATTTAAAAACATACACTCTGAAGTATGAACTGTAGGATTTAATAAGGTTAATGTGATAAATTTCACAATTACCTGGCTAGGTCCTAGAAAAGTACAGTTGATTGGATCATTTATTGGTTCTTGTTCCCACGGATAAACTTCATTTTCTGTTTTTATTCCTCGCAGAGAATTTGTAGGAAATGGGGATGCACTGGCCCTTGCTGCTGAAGACAGAAGGGGGCAGTGGTCACCTAATGTGAAAGACAGATGCAGATAATCTTACAGAATAAAAGAATGTCCTAGGGAGTAAAGCATAAACTAGGATAAATTTGTCTCTAAGAAACTACTCTGTTATTTACTGAACACCTACAGTGTTTGGAAAAAATTTAGTACTTGTTGAACCTTATGCACCAAGTAGTTAAAAATAGACTTTCTAAGGAGAAACATATGGCAATAAACATTTAGCTAAGTACTAAAGGAAAACTAGGATATGGCAGTCATGGTGTGTTTGAGACATGTAACTTCAGCGGTCCAACGATCTCACTAAGCACAATTAGTTTAAGGAAGAGAGAGACATCTCTGGGGGTTAGTATTCTAAAACCAGCTAAGAATAAAGATAAGAAAATGTGTTTCTATTTGGCTGGCATTCTTGCTGGGTATCAAGTTATACTACCCTTTTTACACCAATAATATCTATTGTCAATATTATTACTATTATTATTGCATTGTTTCCCTTCCCGTCCCTTCAGCCAACAGTGGTACACTTCTTAGAATAGAATAGAATAGAATAGAATAGAATAGAATAGAATAGAATAGAATAGAAAAGAATCATAAAGTTTGGAAAAGACCTCTAAGTTCAAGTCCAGCTGCCAACCCAACACCACCATGCCCAGTAACCATGTCCTGAAGCGCCACATCTACACGTCTTTTCAACACCTCCAGGGATGGTGACTCCACCACTTCCCTGGGCAGCCTGTTCCAATGCCTGACAACCCTTTCAGTAATGAAATTTTTCCTAATATCCAATTTAAACGTCCCCTGACACAACTTGAGGCCATTTCCTCTCGTCCTATCACTAGTTACTTGATAGAAGAGACCAGCAACCACTACAGCCTCCTTTCAGGTAGTTGTAAAGAGCGATAAGGTCTCCCCTCAGCCTCCTTTTCTCCAGACTAAACAACCCCAGTTCCCTCAGCCACTCCTCATAAGACTTGTGCTCTAACAGGATGAAACACAAACCAGCATGGGTTTGGTGTATGTTAACAGATGTACTGTGAATGGGTCTTGCTCTGCACTCCTAAATCTTGCAGGGACTTGCTTTCTCATTTAGCATTTGTAAAGACAAATATTTTCAGAGTGTAAACTATATTCCATCCTTGTTTTTGCAGAACAAATTCCAAGGCATGGTCTTTGATTTTGTAACGAAACAAGTATTTGACATCAGCATCATGATACTCATCTGCCTTAACATGGTCACAATGATGGTAGAAACAGATGACCAGAGTAAAGAAATGGAAACAATTTTATCCCGGATTAACCTTGTGTTCATTATCCTTTTCACTGGAGAATGTGTCTTGAAATTGATTTCACTTCGCCACTACTACTTCACTATAGGCTGGAATATTTTTGATTTTGTGGTTGTGATTCTCTCCATAGTAGGTAAGAGCAATTCCCTTTCAGGAAGGAACTAGTAGAAGGAAAAGGGAACATTTGTTTCAAGAATGTTATGATACTGAATATGAAATTTTCTGTTTCCTATATGACTTACATGTTGATTCAGATCTTCATACTTTATAGCATACAACAGATGAAATGTTGCATATAAGATTTTTATCTCTCCCATTAGATTCACTGTCATCATCCCCATCAAAAGACATGAAGGAACTATTTGGCACATTAGATTAACTTGTACAAATATAAAGAGGAATGTTTACTAGTATATGCAAACTAACCACAGATTTGCTTTCAGTACTAAAACTGAAAAGTATGTGATGGGGGTGAGATTTTTAATTGCTTTTGCTAACTAAGGCCTTGGTGAATATTTAGATTTCTGTCAACTGAAAGCTAATGACTCTCCAAGGTGCAAATGAGTTGTGTGACAAAACTTAAGTCTTAAAGAGTAATACACCTGAGAGAGGCTGTGCTGATACAGTGTAGATCCTCAGGTAAAAAAAAAAATCAGTAATTTGCAGAAATTAAGCCAATATAGTCCTTCATAAAAGACGGTGGTAATAGGCTCAGCTTCAAGAACTAATTATATCCAAGACAGAAACTCCTTTCTCCAGGCTGCTTTAGGAATAACTGAAAGCTTAGGCAGACACTAGCTACCTTGCCACAAGCAGTCTTCTTTCTTTTACTTATTTCCCTCCTCCTAGATAGCATTTCAACATAAGGAAGGTGCTTTCACCTTAATAACAGCTTTCAATAAATGTAATAATGTGTATGATGTTTTGCTATAACATAGACTCCCTATACTGATTGTTTTGGAGACAGCAGTAAATAAATCTTTCCATAGATAATGAATGAATAAGTTTAAAATTATATTTTAAATATTCACTTTTTTTTCTCTAGGTATGTTCTTAGCTGAGATGATTGAGAAATATTTTGTGTCCCCCACACTATTCAGAGTCATCCGACTTGCCAGAATTGGTCGAATCCTGCGTCTCATTAAAGGCGCTAAGGGAATCCGCACTCTGCTTTTCGCTTTGATGATGTCTCTTCCTGCTCTGTTCAACATTGGTCTGCTGCTGTTCCTGGTCATGTTTATCTATGCGATATTTGGCATGTCCAACTTTGCCTATGTTAAGAGGGAAGTTGGGATTGATGACATGTTCAACTTTGAAACGTTTGGCAACAGCATGATCTGCCTATTTCAAATTACCACATCCGCTGGCTGGGATGGTTTGCTAGCCCCAATTCTTAACAGTGGGGAGCCAGACTGTGATCCCCATAAAGATCATCCGGGGAGCTCCATTAAAGGCGACTGCGGCAACCCTTCCGTTGGGATTTTCTTCTTTGTCAGCTACATTATCATATCATTTCTGGTAGTGGTGAACATGTACATTGCTGTGATTTTGGAGAACTTCAGTGTTGCTACTGAAGAAAGTGCTGAACCCTTGAGTGAGGATGACTTTGAGATGTTCTATGAAGTCTGGGAGAAGTTTGATCCCGATGCAACACAGTTCATAGAATACAGTAAACTATCAGATTTTGCAGCTTCATTAGATCCTCCTCTTCTTATAGCAAAACCAAACAAAGTCCAGCTTATTGCAATGGATCTGCCCATGGTAAGCGGCGACAGAATTCACTGCCTTGACATCTTGTTTGCTTTCACAAAGCGTGTTTTGGGGGAAAGTGGGGAGATGGATGCCCTCAGAATACAGATGGAAGATCGGTTTATGGCAGCCAATCCTTCAAAAGTCTCCTATGAACCAATCACAACCACATTAAAACGAAAACAGGAGGAGGTATCTGCTGTCATTATTCAGCGTGCTTACAGGCATTATCTTTTAAGGCAAAAAGTTAAAAAGGTGTCTAGTATATACAACAGAAATAAAAACAAAGAAGGAGATGGACCAGTTATAAAAGAGATAATTATTGATAAACTAAATGGGAACTCCACTCCAGAAAAAACGGATGAGAGTTCCTCTACAACTTCCCCACCTTCTTATGACAGTGTAACAAAGCCCGACAAAGAAAAATATGAAAAAGATAAAGCAGAAAAGAACTACAAAGGTAAAGATGTCAGGGAAAATAAAAAATAAAGATCTAAGAATTCTGCTTGTGGGACACCTTGTTTACAGTCTTTGAGAATGAAGCATCAACTGGACTCCTGTAGGAGGTTTATGCCAAACTGACAGTTTTTACACATATATATGTGTGTGTGTGTGTGCGCGCGTGTGTGTGCATATATATACATTATATATATACTTAAGGTCAGTGCCTATAACAAAACAGTGAACCTTCATCATCAAACTGTGACTCTGTGAATCAGGGTAACAAACTTGACAAGAAGTTACTGTTTTCACTACAGCTGACACTGCTAAGAATGAGGGGAAAAGCGGCTCCATAGAGAACACGGAGCATGAAATGAGTGCGAAGCGATACTTTTTTTGTGTTTCACTTACTGCAAAACACGTAGAACAGTAATTCTCTTCACTGTTTGTAATGCAACTGCTACATTTGTCATATTTTTACAAAATCAGTATTAGTGTATTTATCATTTTTTAATTCACAAGTTGTTTACTATTATATGTGACTATTTTTGTAATAGGTTTTATGTTGGGGAAAGAGGTATGAGGACCAGGTGTTCTACTCTCAGATTCTCTATAATGTACAGATAGAAGTGATTTGCATAGGCATGCTGCACTTGTCAATCATGCCTAAATAAAAATACGACATTGCACAAAGCTAAAGATTTTAAGAACTTCCATGTTTCAGGGTTGCTCTTAAATTTGAGGCGTTCTAACTACTTGTATGGCTGCATCCAGATTATGTGCATCCAGATTAATGTGCCTGGAAAGTCTCCTCTAATTTACAGGAATCTGCAATGACTTATTTTTATGCAAATCATTCAAGATGAACAAGTTCTTGTTCTTGTTAAAATATTCACAGCCTAAAAAATATTGTGTGGTTTCTGCACTGGAAAAATAGCTTCACCAAAATATACCTGGGAGTTCTTTTGTTCTATTTTTTTTTTAAAAACCTCAAATTTTTTCCTGGACTATTCTTTAGTTACTGTCTTCTCTCATTATGGCCAACATCCAATGAATCAATAAAATACCTTTTTCCATGTAAATATTAACAGTATACTGTCGTGCATATTTGAGCATAGAATTAAGTGGCTTTGCCACATTGACTTGCATCAGATATGTGCCACAGTATGGGTAATTTGCAAGAGCTCAACAGGACATGTTGTATTCTGTGTCATTATAGATAGTTTGGAGAGTATCACTGATGCATGTCAATGCTTTTGCTGCTGTATCTTGCTCCTTCCACTGTCCACAGTCGCCACTATAGGAAGCTATGTGTCAGTGGTGAAGTGAATCAAATTGTTCAACCAGACCTCATTCTTTCAAATCATTAAGCAATAGTTTGCAGCTATTTATGAGCTTCTTTAGTTTTGCATTTTAAATTTGAAGTGGCTACTATATGGTGTAGAATCAGAGTGTACAGGCCATATTGCAAACTGTTTAACCTGTTGAAGATGTGGTTAGCATATATAAATAATGTAAAGAAATACCATTTGGCAACAGTTTTGTATATAACAAAAGTGTCTTCAAGTTTAGATCACTGTTTCTTATATTTCTTTCCTCATTCACTTGACTTACTTTCTAACCATGGTCATTTCAAACTGGCATCATCACACTATGAGAAAAAAAGTGAGTATTTGTAGACTATCTTGTTTTAATATTATATTTGCATATATTTCAATGTGAAGTAAATTATGTAAATCTGGAACCCAGCTTGTTTCCAAATAGTTATATCTGGTAACAGGACATAGCAAGGAAAGTATTAGGGGAACATGCAAATTTCTAGCGCCATTTGCATCAGAAGTTCCAAGATAGTCTCACTGTCCATTAAATCCTTGCTATCTTGCAGTGTCTGTTTACACAGCCTATTCTTATTCTTTTTGAATCACGCTGCACTAGACTTGTACAAATAGGATCCACAATATTTCCCAAGAACAAAATGGCACATTTGTATAATCAAGGACATCAGGACATTGTGTGTTTCATACACAAGCTAACATTAAATGTAGAATCTTTCTTTTACAAATGCTTTTGACTTGTAATGTGTTGGTGAAATGCATGCAGGAAATTGTTATTATCATAAACAATGTAAACAATATTACAAATGAGCCAAAAAATAAAGATTTCATTTTTTTATTGTATTTATTTTTCTTTGCCTCTGTCCTTCTGTTGGTTAAAGCAAGCCAAAACTGGCTTTGGTACAAATAAAGAATGCTTTCTTTATCACTAGAGCTAAATACCTTATTCTTCACATTTATCTTTTTTAATGTAAAACGATTTTTAAAAAATGGGGGAACTTTGACTACACCACATTGATTTCTACTTCTTTGTCACCAGTGTACTATCTAGGGATAACACAGGACACCTACACATTCTGCCCCAACAGCCTTTCTGACAACCCTCAAAATCCCTTCTGAACCATCAAGGCACTGCTCAGTATCTAAAGTGGTGTTTTAGTTTGCCACACTGCTGCTACCAAAGCTGCCCATACTTATGAGTCTTAAATATGCAAACAAACACTCCAACAAAGTTCCTCTGTTTGGTCCTGTATAACATTCAGCCAAAGAGCTCATTGCAAACAGATAGAAGTTTTTTTTAATTGTACAGTGATTCTTTTTATTCCAGTAATTCTCAAAAATAATAAATAACATTTCACTTGATCTCACAAGAAAGGGACCTCACTGAAACTCAGCTGTGCTGTGTTCATAGTCATAATATCCAGGTGTTATACAGTAACTGTTGACTTATAACGGATGTGTTCATGATGTTCAAGGGCAGAAAGATATAGTACATTGAAACACAATATTATCTTCTTGAATTTAAAATATTGTATTTCAAAATTAGCAGTCAGTAGAATATTCTTGGAGTTTGCTCACTGGCATGTGTGATGGTTGGAGGCCATCTTGGGCTTAGTGACCATGAAATGATAGAATTTTCAATTCTTGGTGAGGCAAAGAAGGTGGTCAGCAAAACCACCACTATGGACTTCTGGAGGGCTAACTTTGACCTCTTCAAGGCACTGGTTGAGAGAGTCCCTTGGGAGACAGTCCTGAAGGGCAAAGGGGTCCAGGAGGGATGGACATTCTTTAAAAAGGAAATCTTAATGGCTCAGGACCAGGCTATTCCCATGTGCCGCAAGTCGAACCGCCAAGGAAAACAACCGGCCTGGCTGAATGGGGAGCTTTTGCTAGGACTTAAGAAAAAAAGGAGAGTTTATCATCTCTGGAGAGAAGGGCGGGCAACTTGGGAGGAGTACAGGGATCTTATTAGATCATACAGAGAGAAAATTAGAAAGGCGAAAGCTCAGCTAGAACTAAATCTGGCCACTATGGTAAGGGACAACAAAAAATGTTTTTACAAATATGTTAACAGTAAAAAGAATCCCAAGGAGAATATCTATTCTTTAATGGATACAGAAGGGAACGTAGCAACCAGCGATGAGGAAAAGGCCGAGGTACTTAATGCCTTCTTTGCCTCAGTCTTTAATAGTGAGTCCAGTCATCCTCAGGGTACTCCACCTCATGAGCTGGAAGGTAAGGATGAAGAGCACAACATACCCCCCTTAATCCAGGAAGAATTAGTTAGGGACCTGCTACGCCATCTGGACACTCACAAATCTATGGGACCAGATGGGATCCATCCAAGAGTACTGAGGGAACTGGCAGAGGTCCTTGCCAAGCCACTCTCTATCATCTATCAGCGTTCCTGGTCAACAGGGGAGGTCCCAGAGGACTGGAGGCTTGCCAATGTGACTCCCATTTATAAGAAGGGTTGGAGGGAGGATCCGGGGAACTACAGGCCTGTCAGCCTGACCTCGGTACCGGGGAAGATTATGGAACAGTTTGTTTTGAAAGCACTCACATGGCAAGTCCAGGATAAGAGGGGGATCAGGCCCAGTCAGCATGGGTTTACGAAAGGCAGGTCCTGCTTGACCAACCTGACCTCCTTCTATGACCAGGTGACCCGCCTAGTGGATGAGGGAAAGGCTGTCGATGTTATTTTCCTAGACTTCAGCAAGGCCTTTGACACTGTCTCTCATGGCATACTCCTGGAGAAGCTGGTGTCTCGTGGCCTGGATAAGTGCACTATTCACTGGGTGAAAAACTGGCTGGATGGCCGAGCCCAGAGGGTAGTGGTGAATGGGGTGAAATCCAGTTGGTGGCGGGTCACGAGTGGTGTTCCCCAGGGCTCGGTGTGGGCCCTGTTCTGTTTAATATCTTTATTGATGATTTGGATGAGGGGATTGAGTGCACCCTCAGCAAGTTTGCAGATGACACCAAGTTGGGAGGCAGGGTCGATCTGCTTGAGGGTAGGGAGGCTCTACAAAGAGATCTGGACAGGCTGGATCGATGGGCTGAGGCCAATTGTATGAAGTTTAATAAGGCCAAGTGCCGGGTCCTGCACTTCGGTCACGGCAACCCCATGCAGCGCTACAGGCTTGGGGAAGAGTGGCTGGAAAGCTGCCCGGCAGAGAAAGACCTGGGGGTGCTGGCTGACAGCCGGCTGAATATGAGCCAGCAGTGTGCCCAGGTGGCCAAGAAGGCCAATCGCATCCTAGCCTGTATCAGGAACAGTGTGGCCAGCAGGAGCAGGGAGGTGGTTGTTGCCCTGTACTCGGCACTGGTGAGGCCGCACCTCGAGTGCTGTGTTCAGTTTTGGGCCCCCTCACTACAGGAAAGACATTGAGCTGCTAGAGCATGTCCAGAGGAGAGCAACCAAGTTGGTGAGGGCCTTGAGCACAAGTCTTATGAGGAGCGGCTGAGGGATCTGGGGTTGTTCAGTCTAGAAAAGAGGAGGCTGAGGGGAGACCTTATCGCTCTCTACAACTACCTGAAAGGGGGTTGTAGTGAGGTGGGTGTTGGTCTCTTCTGTCAGGTGTCTGGAGATAGGACAAGAGGCAATGGCCTCAAGTTGAGGCAAGGGAGATTTAGGTTAGATATTAGGAAAAATTTTTTTACTGAGAGGGTTGTCAAACATTGGAATGGGCTGCCCAGGGAAGTGGTTGAGTCACCATCGCTGGAGGTATTCAAAAAGCGAGTGGACAGGGTACTCCAGGGCATGGTTTAGGGGGCATGGTTAATGGTTGGACTCGATGATCTTGAAGGTCTTTTCCAACCGAAATGATTCTATGATTCTATGATTCTATGTTTTCAGTGTTTTCTTCACCTGTGGATATTATGCCATATTAGCCATATTTTGGCTAAATATTAAATTGCTTGGATAGCCATGAAATAATTGTTCAAATATTTTAACGCTACAATCTATTAAGATCTCTAATATGATGAGCATCATCAATCGCTGCAGCAGAGTCTCATGGTTGGTATACCATGCAATAGGGAAGCCATATTTGCTTACAGGAATGGCTTTACCAACGCCAGAAAAAATGCCTTACCAAGAACACACAGAATTATCTAGGCCACTGATTAGTTCCTGGAGCTGGTCCCTGCCCTCTTAGAATACGGGGTTAAAGCTCAAGACATGGCATTCCACAGTTGTCTGGGCATCCTTACAAGTACCTGGCCTCCAGGCCCAAATTAGAGAATCCTCTAATCCCATTGTGTTAATGTCAATATGTAAATCCTCGAAGTCAAAGTTATGTACATTATTTATTCCACCACTCCTCTAACTACCTTATCTAACCTCATAAATGATTCAGTTTGCTTCCAGAGACTTTTGGAGCTCTTCTGCTTCTTTGGTCCCTGACTTCACATTTAACAATTGTGTTTTACTCATACCTATTCATATTACCTGTTCAAAACAGCACCTAAAATCTGCGGAACTTCTGCTCTGTGAACAGGCTGGCAAGTGTTCTGATAAGGAATGACAGTTCATCATTCATTTTCAGGAACCTGGAGTCTCTTAACAGTACTCTGTAAAAGTAAGATTACTGTACCCAGCTTCATTACCAAGCACTGCATGTGGGAAAACATTGACAATGCTTTCAGACGGGACCAGCAGAAATGGTCTTGGTTTAACCTGGACTGCAAATACGCTCACTGCTTTGAGGGCATGTATGTCCTTCCAATTACCCTTTGCTGCTTCTGTGAACTTCCTCTTCCCTTCTACCTATTCCTTTTTCCATAGAAATCAATAGAGTTTGTATAATTTAAACTGGACATTACACACTCCTCTCCTATGCTTCCAGAGCATTTGAACAGAAATGCCACTTGAAAGAACTCCCTATATGCTGCCAGGCAAGCCAGTAATGATGGTTATCCCAATCAAGCATAGTTTTATATTCCTACCACATTGTGCTTGTAGTCCCTCTCCACAGTTTCCAGTCAGCAAAGGAGAATCCCTTATTGGCTACTTAAAATCCTCATTGCATGACTATATTGATCCATGTCCACGAGCAGGTGAATTTTCAATGTGTCCAACCACAGACAAAATGCCTTCCACTCTGTATTAAACACCTTATCTGTCACATATTCCCAAAACGAGAGTATTAATAATGCTGACAGTAGAGCTAGGTCACTCTGGTAGTAGAAGTTCATTACTTGCTGCTTTTATTTAATGAGTTTCTAGATTAAAAAATTTCCACATGGATGCCCAGAAAGGAGACATATTCTTGTTCAGTACATTGCAAATTAATTCATAGGGCAGCACAGCTTAATGCTGTTCCCAAGCAAGCGTTCCCAGAAGTCCTAGTGCCTCACATGAGCTAATGCAGCAGTACTAACATGTGCACAGTCATAAAAGAGTAATGAGCTTGCAGAATTAACTGAAGCTAATTCAGCACTGAAGCAATATTAACAAAGGAGGAAAGCTCAGTGTGTGGTGGCAACTGCCCCCCCCCCCCCCCCCAAGAAAGAATAGTCTGGCCACAATAACAATAAGCAGGACTGCCATTATGGCACGTTAAGATCCCCAATAGTCAAATGTATTTGCTGTGAAATTCATTAATCTGTTAAAGGGAATTGTGTGTACTCAGCACTTCTTAGTCCATTATGAATTGCATACCATACTTTATCGGGGGAAGAAAAAAAGAAGTCAATCATTTAGAAAGTAAAATTATGATGGGAATTAATAAAATCAGGAAAGCCCTCACTCAGAGGGTTCATCTCCTGTGTAAGACTTACATGTTACATCATTATTATTGCTACAAGAATTGTTACAATTGTGTGAATATTTTTACATTGAAAAGCTTAACTCTCATTTCCCTTTGTTGTGATTTTTATGTTCATCTGTTTAGTTCTTCATCTAGATAGATAAATTTGAAAAACCATAAAGAAATCTGAGCAGGAAGAAAGATCACTGAGCTAACAACAAAACCTTATGCTTAAAATAAGTTTTCATTATTTTTCTATTTGTGCCTGTTTGAAGAATGTTTGGTTATCCAGACAGAGACAAGACTCAGAAAAGGGAAATAATACCATGTGACTGTGGCTGAAAACCACAGAAATAATTCATTATAAACAGACAAAGGAAATAGTAACCACAGTTCATTAGTCATGTGTTCAAATTACTGAGCTAGTTACAATGGATGTTCTCTAAAAGATCATGATTAGTTCATGTACAATTTAATAACAAGACAGGATAAAGTAAAGGGGGATGGTGGAGTGCTGTAATCTGTTTCCACTAAACACCACAGAGCAGGGATGTGCTTTGTCTTTGTAATGCAACGCATACTCTCCACCACTTTACAAATTAAATACTTCACCCTCATGGAAGAAAACATGCTGCAACATGAGCCTCAGCTAAACTAAGAAAATAAATTGTACTGCAGTAGCCTAAGTAAACTGAAGCCAATTACCATCTTTCAGGAGAGAAGACAGATCACATGCATCTCTGCAGCAAGTGCTGTGTTTGATGCATATAAGAAAAGACATATCATGAACAATTTATAGCAGCAAAGCAGGCATCCATTCCCAAGCATTCTACACTTCAAGTACATTTCCTGTATAATAAAAGCCATTTAATGTTTTTTCTCATAACCTACATTAAGGGGTAAGGGGAAAAAATGGTATCAGCCCTAAAAGGTATTCTTCATTCTTATAGGAAACACATATAAAAAAAGCATTTACCAGACCTTACATGGCATTCCTGTTTTTTTATAAAACAATAAGCCTCTCATGAGAATTTCAGCATCAGAGGGTTATTTACTCTTTATTCTAAAACTTTTATAGCTTGTACATGGATCACAAATATCCTGCCCCACCAGTCTCCTAATAATTTTGGGTTTGCTTTCAGAAGGCATAGCCCCAGGTATGTGCTTGCAGCAAAGTACAGTCTTAATGAGTGAAATTGGCCATCCTAAATCAAAGTGGGTCATGCTGTTTTTTCCCTCAGTCTAATGCAGTGATATCAAATCCAGCAAACCAAAAGAAGCTGTTTAACAACATGACATATAATAGCAGCTATATTCAAAGATAATATGCACAGGTTTTTTAATTATGTCATACAAACACTGTAAGTGGTTGTATTATGAGTTTCTTTCCCAGAGAACTGAAGCTGATTGACTGAGTTCAACAACCACAAAATTTTACACTTCTTCACATTTTTTCTCTTGTTGCTATTACAGGGGGATGACAGTGATGGGTCTAATTTTACGACTGCAGGAAGCTCAGCTCTGGTATACACTTCAGAGATCCCAGCTCTGATCTAAGGAAGGAAATTGATTGACCCAGAAAAAAATAACAGCTTTTTAACTCTGCTGAATACCAAAGGCCTTATCCTACCTCTTCATGCAAATAAGCAGAGAAAGATCTGAGAAGCATGTGAAAGTAAGCAATGGGAAAGCTGTATAAATTCACTCTCTCAACTAAGAAACATTACATGAAATACATAAACACAAAAAGATACAGAAGAAAAAAGGGATGGTAGCTTTAATTGGCATAGTCAGATCCTGACATGTGGGACACATATCATAGATATAATTTATTCTTTGGATGGGATTTTGCTACCACCACTCCAGGCACCAGGGAACAGCACATTCTTTTCAAACTCTGAAAGTGACAAGGGACAAAACTGGCAGAGCATATGCTACTTCCATGAATGTGTGCTGTGTAGAAAGGATGTTACTAACATCTCCCATCTGCACCAGGCACATCCTTAATTCATGTGTTGCAGAGTTTGTGCAGAAATGAGGACAAGCAATGATTTTTATTTTACTGTTACCTTTGTTTCATAATGCAGCATTTTAACCCAGAGTCTATTATTTTTAAATGCTTAATTTACATGTGTATTTTCAATTGTGTGTTTTAGACATAAAAACCTGTAACTGCTCCATTTAGCACACTTTTTTTTTCTTTTTTTTTTTCCTTTTCTTCCAAAGAATGAGAACAAATTATCTAGTTCATCCAAGTTGTGCAATAGGAAATGGGGAAAGGCAGCAGTGGTATTTAAATTACCTGCATCCTTTGCCCATGCCCTCCAGGTTTTTGATACACAGCAGAATTTCAAGAGTTCCAAATGGGGATATGAAGCAACATCCCACTTGTTGTCCATATACATGAAAATACATACTGAGTGCAAAGGGCCTTAAGGGGTACTTGGCCTCCAGTGGGCAGTCCTATAGGGGAATTCTCAATTCTCAGACCCATCATGATTGTAGCCTTTTTGCTTACCATGATCCAAGTTCATCAGAACTCTGATGTTGACACCTTACATGTCTTCATGATTGACATGCAAGAACAAGTCTTAAAACTTAGTAGGTAACTAAAAATACAAAGCCCCCCATTGTTGTATTAGTCTCAGAATACTTGCCCAGAACAAGTTTGTTTTTTAGCTTGGTGATTTATGCTATTTAATTGTCAATGGAACAGGCAGGCAATTTGATGGCTGGGCTAGTAAATTTTCAAAGTGATTTTGCAAGCCTGTATTTCTTGTTCTAACCATTCTACTTCTATTTTACAGATTGTATGTATATACGAGAATGCTCCTTGTCATACTTCAGATTAAAATATTGTCCTGGTTTCAGCTGGGATAGAGTTAACTGTCTTCCTAGTAGCTGGTACAGTGCTATGTTTTGAGTTATGTATGGGAAGAATGTTGATAACACTGATGTTTTCAGTTGTTGCTCAGTAGTGTTTAGTCTAAAGTCAAGGATTTTTCAGCTTCTCATCCCCAGCCAGTGAGAAAGCTGGAGGGGCACAAGAAGTTGGCACAGGACAGAGCCAGGGCAGCTGACCCAAACTGGCCAACGGGGTATTCCATACCATGTGACATCCCATTTAGTATAGGAACTGGGGAGAGTGGGGGTGGGGGATCGCCACTCGGGGACTAGCTAGGTGTCAATCTGCGGGTGGTGAGCAATTGCACTGCACATCATTTGTACATTCCAATCCTTTCATTATTGCTGTTGTCATTTTATTAGTGTTATCATTATCATTATTAGTTTCTTCTTTTCTGTTCTATTAAACTATTCTTATCTCAACCCACAAGTTTTACTTCTTTTCCCTATTTTCTCCCCCATCCCACTGGGGGAGGGGGGGGGGAGTGAGTGAGCAGCTGCATGGTGCTTAGTTGCTGGCTGGGGTTAAACCATGACAAATATGTAACTGACAATTTTGGAAGACAATGCAGTTTACTAGCATGGCTGCTCCCAAGTCATCATTCTGCAGAATTTGTCTAGCTAAAGCTAGAAACTGTAAATATTTTACAGTAAAATTATATTTCTATATTTTCTAGGTCACTGCTTCTTTCTGTTCCTGAATCATTAGGCAGCAAACAGCAGACTAAGGAACTGCTGCATCTGAAGATGGAATACAAAGGACACCAATCGTTCTCTGCAGCTCACCACTGCTCCTGCACTTCTCCACAGCACTGAAAACATACACAGAGTCTCTTCCCTTGGGAAACTAAGATCCAGGTGGTAACTCTCATTCACTCACCATGGGGACTTACACACTTCAAGGAAGTACTAGCTGGAGTCTTTTCTTCCATTTAGCCAATTCTCTCTAATTAATTCCCCATTAAAAAGGCAGGGTTTCTTCCCATCTTTACTCTCCTCATGCATTATACTGTCCTTTCTGTCAGCCTGCACTAAATTTGAAACAGGGACACCTTCCTGTTGTCTGTGTACAGCATTCCTGGCTGAACATTAGGCTGAAAATTCCAACACTGAATAATATTAGTAACATCACAGATCACAAACTCTTTTCCACAACTCATCTTCACCAGGTATTAGATGTAGACACACAGAGTGACAGCTGCATGGTCCTTTAAGTAAAATTTCAGTCACATAAACAACAACAAAAATCCCTTCTGAACCACAAGGCCAGCTTTCATTTAGCTTGTTCTGTCCCTTCAAGCCTGACAGTCCTTTAACATTTTTCAGCTAATGTTATTTAACTCTCTAACACCCCTCTCAAGTTTCTCTCTTCTTACTCAAACACATTACTTCCTCCAGCAGCAGAGATGTTTACCTGTGCTGCTGCAAAGGAGGAGTGGAACTGAAACAAGTGTCCTGCAGCAACACCAACCCAGCTGCGGTCTTGGCAGATCTCAGAAGTTTAAACAAGGCCATGCCAGGTCAGGCCACAGAAAAGCATGTAGAGGGAAAATACTGGCAATTCACTAGGTGGCACTTTTTGAGTCACTCAAATCCGAAGCCAAAGATGATGCAATCCCATTTTTCAGCTATGACATCAACAAGGTCAAGCCACATTTAATCACTGAAAATGCTATTAGACCTCTTTTCACAAGGGAAAGCTGGTGGTCTGTGTGTGCTAGGCATAGTCCATCTTAATTCTACTTACCTAAATTGCTGGGACATACTGAGGGAAGACAGAGCTGAAGGACGTTTTCCATTTACTCTTATTAGCATTTCCCACCACAGCATGTGTACTTTCTGTCAGTACATGTGGTCAAAGCCACAGAGCCCTCCCTTCCCATTCAGACCAATGACCTAAACTGCTTCTGTATTAACCTGCTTTCACCTCAGCACAGGTATACCTTTCCTTCTGAAGTGCCTAACTCTGGGAAAACCTATGATCACTACAATGCAGAAGCTTAGGCAGTCTGACTGTAATCATCCTTTTGCCTTTCTAATCCATGTAAAGACTTTAAATGGTAAATGTGAGCTGCCCCTGTTGCACTGTCTGCAGTGACGTATTCTTTCCGATTCCTGCATTTCAGGGAGCGCGCACGCATGCGACAGGGTAGGTGGGTAATCAAGTGCAACCCATACAAAAGAACTCACAGCCAGGAGTATATCTTGATGCCCTTCCCCCCATTCAGGAATTACTATCATCTTACAAGAGCCCTCCCTAAGGGCTGTATGTAGTCATGGTGACAGGACATCACCACCTGTCTGCCCCTGCAACGGAGGCAATGAGCCAGAATACAAAGCTTTGTTTTGCTGCTGCTGAATGCATACAGCACATTTCCAAATAACCTGATCTTAACAGAAACCAAAGAAAACAGTTTTCAAAGTATAAAATCTGAAGAAATTTCCAGATTTATTTAATAAAGGCTTATGAAAATGAAAAAATAAAACAAACAGTGGCTTGAAAATTTACATGGACACTTCACATTCTTCAAAATGCAATTTTGAGCATAAAATCATAAAAGGGATGCTTTACGTCCAGAAGTCTAAAACGCAGGCATTATAGAAACAGATTTTACAATAGGCTGAAATTGTTACTGCACATTGCTTTTATTGCAGAGGAAATGCACACAGATTATGATATACTGTTTGCCTGCAGTTAACAGTGTCCAGCTTGCAGCATTTTGCCAGTTTCTGAGACTCTAAACATCAGCTGACCAAAAATCACAGAGAAACTAGCTAAACTAGTATCATGGTACCACTCAGTGAAGGGAAGAATTAAACAGTATAAATAATGAAATAAGCAGGCAAAATACATCTCAGCACAGACAAGAGACAGCCTAAACAGAACGGGAGCAGAGGAATTCCTCCTTCTTATCCCATATATATAGTCTATCATTCAGTTTATGTGTACGTTGTGGAATTAGGCAGCACCTCACAGCTCAGATGTGGGTGTGTGCCCCTACCTTAGCTTGACCTTACACTGGGCAAGACACAGTGAGTATCCCCTTTCTCTTCTCTTCCCAGCACACTGGGTTTCCCCAGGAAAGAAATGCAGGCTGGTAGGGATTTTTAGTGTTCAACAGGTTCCCTGAAATGGGTGACTGGAGGGTAAGGACTAAAAGGCAAGCTGCAGAACTCTCCATCTTGTGGTTTAGATTTACCATCAGAGACCATACGTAGATTTTTCCAGAGGCTGCGCTGCTGAATTGGGTTGGACCTCTATTTCCCTAAATGGGCAGGAGCTATTGGAAACCTAGAGCTCCTATTGACCCATTCACATGCACTGGGTTTCCCAATACTGCAGATGACGTCTTTCAGTGTGGAAGATCATAGAATCATTTCAGTTGGTCCAAAAGGTCATCGAGTCCAACCATTAACCTAACACTGCCAAGTCCACCACCATGTCCCCAAGCGCCACATCTACACGTCTTTTCAATACCTCCAGGGATGGTGACTCCACCACTTCACCGGGCAGCCTGTTCCAATGCCTGACAACCCTTTCAGTAATGAAATTTTTCCTAATATACAATCTAAACATCCTCTGGCACAACCTGAGGCCATTTCCTCTCGTCCTATCACTAGTTACTTGATAGAAGAGACCGACGCCCACCTGGCTACAACCTCCTTTCAAGTAGTTGTAGAGAGTGATAAGGTCTTCCCTCAGCCTCCTCTTCTCCAGAATAAACAACCCCAGTTCCCTCAGCTGCTCCTCACAAGACTTGTGCTCTAGACCCTTCACCAGCTTCATTGCCTTTCTTTGGATGTGCTCCAGCACCTCAATGTCTTTCTTGTAGTGAGGGGCCCAAAACTGAACACAATATTTGAGGTACAGCCTCACCAGTGCCAAGCATAGGGGGATGATCACTTTCCTAGTCCTGCTGGCCACACTATTTTGGATACAAACCAGGATGCTATTGGCCTTCTTGACCACCTGGGCACACTGCTAGCTCATATTCAGCCATCTGTCGACCAACACCCCCAGGTCCTTTTCTGCCGGGCAGCTTTCCAGCCACTCTTCCCCAAGCCTGTAGCACTGCATGGGGTTGTTGTGACCCAAGTGCAGGACCTGGCACTTGGCCTTGTTGAACCTCATACAGTTGGCCTCAGCCCATCGATCCAGCCTGTCCAGATCCCTCTGTAGAACCCTCCTACCCTCAAGCAGATCAGCACTCCTGCCCAACTAGGTGTCGCCTGCAAAATTACTGAGAGTGCACTCAGTCCCCTCATCCAGATTGTTGATTAAGATATTAAACAGAACTGGCCCCAATACAGAGCCCTGGGGAACACCGCTTGTGACTGGCCGCCAACTGGATTTGACTCCATTCACCACCACTCTTTGGGCTCAGCCATCCAGCCAGTTCTTTTACCAAGTGAAGCAAATGCCTGCCTAAGCCACGAGCAGCCAGTTTCTCCAGGAGAATGCTGTGGGAAACAATGTTAAAGGCTTGACTAAAGTCTAGGTAGACAACATCCACATCCTTTCCCTCATCCACTAAGTGGGTCACCTTGTCATAGGAGATCAGGTTAGAAGTTCTTCCATCCTTACTACATCATTTGTAAACAGTAAATATTTTATCTTACAAATGGTTAGTAGAGAAGACAGTTTTGATGAAGTTAGGAAAAATGAAGAGTGGTTCAGTGCTCTCAGATATATTGGTTCAATTTTGACTAATCCTTACACCACTGCACAAAGAGGAGGTGCTCATGCACTCTGCCTACAGTCACTCTTTCCAACATATACCCATTTAACAGGCAGGCAGAGGCTTTCTGGCATCAATAAACCATTAAGGCTTCATGTCTAAATACAAAATTCATCAAATGCTGAAGGTCACATAAGCTAAAGTTAATCTGCCATCTTGTGGGTATATACCACAATACACTGGGTTTTTTATATATCTACAATTTATTACAATTAGTATCTTGTATTTAGTATCTTGTATTTGTATATTAACTGCCTAAGAGTAGACAGTAAAAGGTTTTTGACTGAAAAATGGGAGATACAATCTACCATCTGGTAGGTAAGACATACACAGTGAGTATTGTATGTCCTAAAGAAGTAACCACAGAGCAATATTGCCCAAGATATAGTACTAATTCTAGTTGGGCAGACGCTCTATGCTAGACTCTTGGTCACTCTGAAAAATTAACAATACAGTTATAAACAATGATTTAACAACTTCATAAATCAGTGTAATTCAAAAAAAAAAAGAAAAAAACCAAGTCAGGCTCTTTCTTCCAAACACCGGAAGAAAGATCAATCAAGAAAACTTGTCACCTCTTCAATGTTAAATGGAATCAAAACCTAGCAGTGAATTTTATCTACCTCTACAACAAGACTCGGGTTTTATTTTTGGCTAATGAACTTATCTATTAATGAATTAAATCCACCTGGAACTACTACTGCATTCAATCTTAAGACAAGTTGTAAAGTACACTGTCATAAGCTGCTGAGTAACAACCTTGTTACTGCTTTAGCTGCCAGTTAAACTGGATGTGGCATAGAGCAAGCATCAATGCAAAGGTAAAGTCCAAATGGCATCTGCAATGGTACAAACATCAAAAGAGTTTGCCCATATATATAACTGTCAGCAAATTATGACCATCAAAGAAAAAAATAAATTCTCAAATGTGCTTAAATACTGCTCTAACATGCAAATAGCCCTTCTTTCCTGCCTGTGTGGAATACTGTTAATTAGTACAAAACAATGTCACGAAATTACATTAATTTAACTGGTAACTAATTTCAGTAGTGTCATGAAATCTTTGTCCCTGGCAGGAACTCCCAAACTGCTATCACACTTCACATGCATTATTATTTGTTTTCATTCTAATGAAAATCTCTGCCTAGTCATGACTCATGGAAACTCTTTATAAAATTAACAGTAAAACATTGATTCTACTTTACATACAAATAATTTATTTCAATATAACCCTTCCTTAAGACACTTTCCCTCATCTCTGATCATAATGACTATTTGCAAAGCTGTAAGTCTTCTGTGGTGCTTTTATAGGAGTATTTCTACTAGATAGGAATAATACTTTAGGTTGGAGATGTCACACATGTAACACATTTCACTTTTTGACCAATGAGAAGTCAAAACTATGGTTATGTCCTAGCAAAATGTAGGTAGGGTGTTTTATCAAAAAACAATGAAATGGATTCAAAGTATGGGCAAATAGCATTTTAAGCCATTATTGTTAGAGCCATGATATGTGTCACTTGTACAAGTATTGTGGAAGAGATTCACTTTTTTCTTAAGCAGGATTAAGGAATTAGCTTCGTTCTTGGGTTAGAAGCCTGGATTCTTTATGGGCTAGCTAAAGCAATATAGCCAGCTTCACTCAAGAAAGTGAGAAAAACGCTGAAGAAAAAGCAATAGAAAGTATGGCTCAATAGTTTATTATGTCCCTGCAAACAAAAAAATGCTATTAAAAAAAAAAAAAGAAAAAAAAATTTGTAATGAACATTTGGGATGTATTTTCAGACTGAGGAAAAAAAGTCTACAGAGTTTTTGGCTGTTTACCCAGAAAAAGATAACAATCCTACCAGTAGATAGACAAGAAGACGTTGCAGATATGCTGCTGTTTTTGAGTCCTTGAATGAACCTGGCTGGGTATAAAAACTATGTCACAGGGAAAACAAGATCAGCAGAAGACCTCTTTTGGGTCACCTCTCACCTCCAGTGTAGCTGATTTGGAGGAGGGGGTGGGATAGGCCAACATAATGATATGCTTGATTTAGTGATGACATTAAATATTTTCATGGCTGACTAGCTTGGTAGCCTGTTGAGTCAAAATTCTGCCTTACCCATGAAAAAAATGATTATACCCATCAGGTCAAAGACAAGAACATCTTTTTCCACTTCCAAAAAGAAAGTACTACAAGAGGTACACAAATTCAGATATGACATTGATACAGCAAAAAAAAATGTATAATTTTGTAATTTATTTGTACAATCCACCTGGATTGTTTCTGTTACGCCTTATGAGTGTTGTATCAGTTACATCATGGGGCATTGCTTAATTTCAGTTAAACATCATCAGAAATGGAAGTCTGCCACAAAACTAAGACATGGATTTTGAGCTACTAATCTTTCAGGGTAATTACTGTGAAGACTTTGGTTCAGCTCACTTTAAAATTAAGTATTGTTTGCAAATCCAAATTCTAGGTATGGGATGCAATTTTGAATAAAAATTCTTACCATATCTCTGTACTGGTCATGGCATCCGACTCAGATTTTGGTGTGATATCTGAATATAAATATATTCTAAAAATCCTTCACACAATGACACTGAATATCAAATTAAATAAATTTCTTCAGTTATCTATAACTTTGCCTTTCCTTATTATATGCATGTATTATATTTACATATACAAAATGCAGTTCAGAGAATTTCATATACAAGGATTCAGCAGTGTTACACAAAGATGACAAGAATGTCTCATGGGTACTAGAGATTATATGGATGTCTTCCCATGGTCAAAACAGACATTAAATCTGAATCTGTAACCTGAATGTAGGGATCCTGTTCTCTTTGCCACCTACATGTGAGCATGCCTCATGCCTACCCATCAGAGAGTGTAAGGATGTTTCTACACCACTTAGGACAAGTCAGATCACACCTGTCAGGAGTGACTCATACAGATAAGGCAACAGGTTTATCAAGAGATAGTTGCCATGGCAAACGGGTAGTGAGTTCAGTTTTGTATGAATCAAAAGAGAAACAACCTCCAAAATAGCTAGGCACTATCTTCAGTAAACTGTGTGGTGTTTTTTCCTTCTGCAAATATTATTGAGCCAGTGCTATACAAATCACTGAGTCATACTGTATACCTCATAGATGCATTTTGATCAAGAGATACTGTTTTTTCAGTAAGTTCTAATACTGATGAGCTACAAAAATACCAGATTCCTCTCCCAAACACTTTCCTTAAATATTGTAGTCATATTCTAGAGACAATGTGCTTGACAACATCTGGCACACAGAATCAGCAAACTATTTAGAAAAATCAATCTTTTAATTATTTTTTTTTAAAAGGAGAAAAGGTATGAGACTGATGCCAAAAAAAATTTTGAAACCAAATCATCCATGAACAAGCCAGTGTAACACCACTAGTAAAATCCAAACAGCAGTATCAAAACAGAACACTGTAAATGACTTTCTAATTTAATGCCTTTTACAATACATCGTGAATATCTGAGAAAAGGAATAAATAATACCACTACAGCTGGAAATGAAAAACCAAGATGGTTCATGCAGTTAGCTAGTTTTAGCCCAAAATGCAGATATTCTGCAAATACAATCAGCAGTAGGAATTACAATACAATGCATAATACACTGTCATTAACTGTTAACTACTTTGATTTCAAAGGACTTCAGGGGGTCTATGTGTGATACACATACTCAAGATACATAGTCTCTAAAGCAAGTCAACTGTATTATAAGAGGACAAATGCCATCAAGAATACCTCTGCCAGAACAGTAAAAAAAAACCCCAAACCAAAAAAACCAAAAAAAACCCCAAACACAAAAACCACACACCAAAAAAAAAAATCCCAACCTATTTAAGTCTTGTATTTTATTTGCAAAAAATTAACAGAGAGTACACAACAAGATGTTTCAGATCAACTTGAACAACTGCAAAACTCTGAAGAAAATGCCTGTAAAATTGCACTAAAATAGTATTGTTGCTTCAGTGCTTCTCATGTATTTACATTTATTTGGCTTGCAAATTGAGTAAACTTAAGTACATCATTCACTAAGTTGTATTGTTTTGTTTGTTTCCCTTCCCTTCCAAATTCAAATTCCAGAAACAGAATTTGAAGGTCAAGCTAAGTTATTTGTGGCTTCCCTACTGACTCTGATTGAAACATATTCTTGTCCCACAGGCTATAATTTACGTATCACTCTCCTCAAGTAAATGATCACCTTGGCAGCTCTCTTCCCTGCTTACGTCCTCCCTCCCTGCTTCAATCCACAGGAACCAGCTATCTCCTTTTTCATATAATCTGAGACCAATTATTCTCAACAGTATTTAATTTTGAAGTTTGTTGTTTCATTTCAGATCCAAAAAAGGGGCTTCTGTGACCAAATGCCACTTTGCCAACTGTACTAAGTGTTCCAAGAAAACATACCACCTGTACCTACAATTCCAATCTAGCATCTGGCTGGTAAGACATATGCAGCCAGTATTACCAACAACTTCTGTGTAGTTGTTTTAATAATTCAGAATGAGACAATGCGATGAAGAGATTATTGCCCCACTTTACACATCCTATACAATTACTTTATAGCATCTGAACAGACTGCATTGCATAGTTACTCAAGTGATGCAACAGAGATTTGTGCATAAATGAATAAAAGACATCACAAGTTAAAACTTCGATAAAATGCTAGCAAGGGTTAAATTCCATTTTAATCCTTGGACTGTTGAGTCACATGGCTGCTATTGAATGTGCTCTTTGCCTCAAGCCTTAATCTTTTCTTTGTAATACATCTTGATCTGTAAAGGAGTGATGATTAAAATAACTAGGAAATGTTATTTCTTCCCTCATGGTGAAGTGGGGGAAAGAAGGGGGATTAAGATTCAGTATGCATAGCAGACTATGTAGTGAAGTCAAAGAACCCAGTGTACAGAGAAAAGTGAAAGCAGTGGCATCAAACCCAGTAATTATTTACTTACTACAGTATTACTCACATTGAAACACTGAAAATTTCAGATGAAAACAGGACCCTTTTCAGTTTTTAGTTATTTAGCTTTAAGGAGCTAGCCATTTGCCATAAAGAAAAGGTTTTGTTAAAAACCCAGTCATTCAGTGAAAAACAGAACACTATCAACCTAGCTAGTAATTTTTGTGAATTTAATCTTAAATAATAAAATAAATTTTCTAAGTGAAGCAATGTTCTAAATAACAAAGCCAACTTCCTCCATTTCTGTTCTATCACCCCCCTGAGTTCAAAAGGCTAATGTCTTGAGTAAACCACCCCCACTATTAGAAAGTGAAGGAATCCCTAAATAAATCACAAATTGTACAAGATCATCTATTAACATATATTCATGTGTTTCTAAAATAGAAGCAGACAGGAAGATAGCAGGCAGAACAGGAGGAGGCAGGGAAATGGAAAGAGATAAGCCTTTCATGTGAACAATATGCTCAACCTACCAAGCACTGCAGAAAGATTCTAGTATATCTATTCCTATGCTTTTTCTGAGTAATAAAAAGGTGACACACAAAAGAAAGGTATGTCACAGAGACAAACACTCAATCTCTTGGGTTGCATTAATACAGATTTTAGCATGAGCACTCTACTCATTTACAGTTTGAGATAAATAATATGGAAAACTTAAGACTAATAAAACATTAACAACTTTCACTCTTTCAGTTCTCATGAAACTTAGCATTTTTGTTCTGAACAAGACTGGAAACTAGCAGGGGTAAATGAAGTACTATTCTTGTGCTATTTACGAAGCTGACATAAAAAGCACTGAAATCTGATAAAATTTTCATAATATCTTTCTTATTACTTCCATAAAGAGGCAAGAGATTCAGAAAAAGAAAACAAAACTGAACCACAAGTAGGTCTTTATTAGGAAACCAGGTTGCATTTTAACTCACTAGAATCAATTCACTGACGATACTGGCTGTGAACACGCAGCATAGGTAAGGCAGACCAAAATTTTCAAAAATCTCACCATGTCTTTTGAGTGTTTACCCTAGTTTACCGCTTGTGATCCCGAAATTTTTACTCTCTCAACAAATGACAGCTCAAATCTAAAAAACAGTACAAGGTAAGTATAAACTGCCACCATGACACTAAACATCATTTTCATGTGTAGTCTCCATATAACCAGTTGTGATGTCAGCATTTTACCACTTACCCTCATACTTCTGACTAATGGTTAAATAATAAGGTTTTGCAGTGAAGACAAGAACTATTAGCCTGTTTATGCATCACTTTAGCAAACTGAATGGCTTACTGGATATATGGTATGACTAACATGACATAAAAGAAGGAAACAGCTTTATGTCACCACATTTCAAATCATCCTCATGGTTAAAAAGATGGTATGACTATGTAATCTGGCATGATCCTGTTCCCTTCATGGTGACCAGTCCTGTGTAAAGTTACCCTACAATGCAGACTAAATTATAGAAAGCACTGGATCAATCCTTGTTAAATACCAGTCTTTGATTCCATGGGTTACATTTTCAGTGAAGAATCAATCTCCTTAAAAACTACTCATCCAGAGTCTCATAGTTAAAGTAAATCCAAGTAAGTAAAAAATAGAATTCTAATAGGTGAATAACTACTAAAAAAATAATGGTTAGTTCATGGCAAGATGCAATAAGGATACTCTAACATTCTTATTGACTTGCCTAATCCTAGGAAAATCCTTCTGATTTGTTTTTATAGACCATCACTGCAGTACAGCAAGCAGAGTTTGTGCATAAACAGGATGACCTAGTTTTCAACATCTGCAAGTCTTAGCTTGAAGCTTGTTTGTTACTTAAAAAGGCAATTAAAATTTAAACAAGTATGAAAGAACAAACTCTTATTTTCCTTGAATTTCTGTGAAATAAACAGTTATGCATTAACTAATATTCAATACAAAGCCACATCACAATTTAAAATAACAGAGGATAATTAACAGTTTTATTCTTTGAGAATAAAACAAATCACAGACAGATACTAAAACGTATGCAGAAATACACAAGAACAGTAGAGGTAAACATTTCAGGAGACTTGGTTGGGTAATTCCTTTTAAATCATAAACCATGTAAAGAAAGTGTAATTCCACAGAACATTCTTCAAGTAAGACATAAGCTCTGAGCTGATGAACAAAGTGACCTGTAATTTGTGTATAGAATTCATTAAAAATCCAGACACTCAACTTGCAACAGACAAACACTTCACATGAAAAGTGACTCTTAAACACCAGTAAGTATCTACATAGGCAAACTCATTCCTGTTTTCTTCTATTCGTAATTTTTTTCATTGCATTTGCATCCTTTATTATTTAACTATGCATTTCAGGATGGATTTACTGTTATTTATTGAATGTGTTACTTACTACAAGCTGAAAAGTGATACACAAACCAAAACAATTTCTGTTCCAAAGAGCTTGTAAACCAGGGAAACACAGGAAAAACTGTCAAAGGACCAAGGGACATTAAGGCACCCATTTTTCAAGGAAGCTAAAGAACCCAAGTAATTTATAACTCTCAGTGTCCTGAAAAATGTTCTGGAAGACAAAGGTGCCAGAACTTATTTTATGTTATACTAACAAACTATTCTGAGTAAATTCAGCTCCATCCCTGTCACTGCTCCAAAGGATGGCTTTTTAGTTAATGCACAAATGCTGAGGTCAAAAGGACTATATTGTGTTACCAGCTCCTCTGCAGAACTACAGGCCTTTGGCCAAGACTGTTAACATATTTTCTTTACTTCAATCTGCACTAAGAGTCCAAATGTCACCACTTACACAAATGCATTTTAACATCTACATAAACAAGTATTCTAGACTTCTCCCATGAAACTACTTTTTTTCATGTAAGGCATACAAACCATTTTGATGACAAAATCTGGCATCCTACAGAGAAGCACACGATACTATGAAAGCTTAAGATTTCTGCTTCCACACACTATGGCATTTATAAAAAAAATAACTGATAAATTAAAGATGAAGGATGGGAAATAGAGTAGTCACAGGAAATTAAATCTCCTCTAAAATTAAGTATACATTGCCATTCTTTGTGAACTTACATTTAAAACCTTAAATATTATTCAATATACAAATAAATTATCTGATTATATAAACATCTGATCTCAGGTGCATTAAAGGAACATAGAGGAATAGAGGCTGAGGTTGCCATTAGTGCAGAAATGTGAATATTAGTATTTCCTCACTGTCATTTATGTGCTTTCTGATCCTTATATTTCTCTTGAATTCACTCTCTGAATTGTCCTGGTTTCTTTATTTTTATTTACAACCTTCTTTGACCTTTTTCTCTTACTAATATAAGGTATTTTCAAAGGATGAAAGAGAACAGGTATGTAAATATATGCTGGTTACTTCAATACTGATCCTGGGTAAAATAACAGAATGGAAAATAAAGACTGCAATCAGTTTAGAATTAGAGATGCTAGAATAACTGATTAGCATCAGAACAGCTTTAGGAGAACTAAGTCTTGCCAAAACCCACTTTTTTCTGAATACAGGTTTATTTGATCAAAGTAACTGTGTTGACATCAGATGCCTTGCAGAAGCCTTTTAATAGGCCTGTATGACATTGAGGCAAAAAAAAAATCGGTATTATAAAAAAAAAAACCTATATAGGGTCTGAAATTGATTATATCTATGTAAATTACTGGCATCCAAAGGTAAATGTAAATGAGATACTACTAATACAAGGGAGCATTCCCCTGCAGATCCTATGTGGCTGCTTTTGGCCAACAGTAACATAGGCATCTTTATCATAGATTGGAACGTGGTCTTGCATCACATTCTGGCATACTCACTTGAGAAGAAAAGAAAAGAAAAAAAGTTGACAAACTGAAAAAAAAAAAAAGAGAGCACCAAGGAACAATTTTAGACCTTAAATAATGACAAGTAAAAACAGTACTTCACATACTAATTACTTTATCCAACTGAATACTGAAGCAATGTGATTATGATCTACATATTCTTACATGCAGAAGAGATTCCTTTTACATTTTTAAGATGCAAAGTATTATGAGACAATATGGTTTGCACACTATTCTCTTCAATATCATAATCTAGTAATAGATGCAAAGCCTAATACAGAATCTCAGAATTCTTGTAGAATACATGCACTGTTTGAGCTACAGCTCTGTAAAAATCACCCCTTTTCTTTAAGTATAATTTATATACATTTGCCCTGGTTTCAGCTAGGATAGAGTTAATTTTCTTTCTAGTAGCTGGTATAGTGTTATGTCTTGGATCTAGTATGAGAATAATGTTGATAACACACGGATGTTTTCAGTTGTTGCTAAGTAGTGTTTAGACTAAGTCAAGGATTTTTCAGCTTCTCATGCCCAGCCAGCAAGAAGGCTGGAGGGGCACAAGAAGTTGGGAGGGGACACAGCCAGGACAGCTGAGCCAAACTGGCCAAAGGGGTGTTCCATACCATGTGATATCATGCCCAGTATATAAACTGGGGGGAGTTGGCCTGGGGGGGAGATTGCTGCTTGGGAACTAACTTGGCATCAGCCAGTAAGTGGTGAGCAATTGCATTGTGCATCACTTGTTTTGTATATTCCAATCCTTTTATTGTCATTTTATTATTATTATTATCATTATTAGTTTCTTCCTTTCTGTTCTGTTAAACTGTTCTTATCTCAACCCACGAGTTTTCCCTTTTTTTTCCCGATTCTCTCCCCCATCCCACTGGGTGGGGGGGAAGTGATTGAGCAGCTGCATGATGCTTAGTTGCTGGCTGGGCTTAAACCACAACAATGTTCTTTTACTCTCATGAGGAGGAGTTATTAGAAATATCACTAGAATAATACATAAAATACTAGAATCGAAACCTCTTCGAGAAATAGAAAATAACAAGTCTTAGAGGTTAAAAAAACCCCCAAATGACATACAAACTTCCCCTCGGATTCACTGTATTATCACGCACCTGAGATTACATACATACAACTGCCCGATTCCAGTATCCTTTTCACCATCAGAACAGCTTCATATCTTAAAAGATATTTCTTTAAATCACATACATGTTGTTATTGAAGAATTCTGCCTTCATGTAACTTATATTTGGATTTCTTCTTTCTGCCATTCCCTCACTCTCTTAGGTAACTCATTTGCTTACAGTACCATCTGAGAAAAGATTACAGGTTAACATCCCAGAACCTATTAGCCAGCAGACTGTTTCCCTTCTAGGACAGCACCTCTGGGCAGATGGTCTGGCAAGCCAGTTCACTCTATCCTGATTCTCCCCAGACAGGGAGACAAGTGATTCATCCCTCCTGGCAGATAAGCTGCTGACATTTCAATCTCTGTTTACTGGGTTAGCTGACAGATTGTTGACATGACCCTTTTATTTTTCTCCCTATTCTTTTTACATTAGAGCCAGGAATTTTAGCAGGTGAACACTCACTTTCTGCCACAGTCTGGAGACACCACATGGAGTCACCTTTACTAGTGGTTTAATTTTCAGAGCATAAAAGTTACGCATGTGTATTAAAAATCTACATTGCAAAACTCAGTTTGACAAAAAATTAGAAGGTCCTGAGGAAAAAAGGCATCACAAGTCATATGATCCATATTAATTTCACATACAGATGTTATTTATCAAGGAAAGTGAAAGATTTTGCAAAGGTTTCTTAAGGCATTGAAAAAACACTTATGAACAGATCTTGCTCCACTAAAAAAAAAAAAATCAGACCTCATTAAAAAAAAATAAATCAGACCTCTTTTTTAACTTAAGTGACAAGCAGTTAAACTCTATAAGCTAAAGAATTTTAAACTCAGAATTTCCAAAAGGAAATGCACCTTTTTAAAGCAAACAACTGACTTAACTAGCTTCAGGAGTGTAAGAGTTGGATCCAAAAGTTCTATCTAACTATAAAAAAAAAAAAAAAGATATTATAAAGCTATTAAAAAAAAAGGTATATTATAAATTTTAATGATGCTTGGCAGATTCATAAATTTTAAGCAAGTTAATCTTGAGGTGGCTCAACTGTAGAACACACAAAAAACTTACTTATATATAGCATTACACAAATAAATCTTCCTAGGACTTGAACCTTACAAGCCCTACAGGATATGGAGAGGGAGGACAGGCTTAGATACAGGGTTAGCAGAATAAAAATACATCACTAGTGCTCTGAGAAGCAGGGAAAGCAATCATTAACCACTCTAAGACATGGACCCATAAACTTCTGATGCCACTAGATTACATTACATGGCACACAAAAACGTGGAAAACCATTTGTTTAGTCGCTGGTTACTAAAAACTTGCTAAATTGTGATTGTGTTTTAATATTCAAGAAAAAAAACCCTAAGTTTTACATCATGATTGTATTATTTCTAAATTATTAGGACACATTATAATGGCAAAAGCTGATAGGATTGTACCTTCTTTGCCCTAACCACCACCAGCCATACTTTTGTCTTTGAGCTCTGCCCACCAGTTTTTTGCTATTGCCTCTCTCAGCAACAGCTTGCACTTTTTTTTAATGTTGATGTGATGTGCTGCTTTAAAAATGCTAAGCTGGAAAATTTACATGTAGAAATAAACACTAAGTACCTCTAAGGCTGAATAACTATTTGGTCACATTCTCCCCTCCAGGGTGCTTACTACTATAACATTTTTGCTGAATAATTTCAAAGTACATAGCAACTAATCCTATTGCCTGTATTTTGGATTTGACTGGTACCTATAGTCAACCTGATAAAGAAGAAAAATACCCTAAGAAGCAGAAACAAAATATTCTTTCAACTGGAGTTCAAATCTCCAAGTATTTTATTTTTAGCATATAAGAAATTAAACTATACAAATAAATCTGTATTGTATCAGTATTGATCAAACATTTCATGTGCCTTTAAATGATACTTTAAACAGACTTTTTTTTCCATAATTCAAGAACCTGAAGTTGCAAAAGAAACAATTCAAATATAACCCATTTCAAATACCCTTCTCCTATTCACTATTAATGACTTAAATCACCTACTAGCTTCTGAAATTTCTAAGAGACAAGAAAAAAAATCTCTTCAGATAATCATAACACAGAATGGAAATAATTCTTATCAGTGTATTTTCAGTGATAAGAGTGATGCTGAAAATTTGCCTCTCTTTCACCCAGTTTCCTGGACAATAATGTAGAAATCACTAAATAGATGGGGAACTTTTAAAAGGGAAAGTGATCAAGCATTTCTTTTTTAAGTCTGTAAGACTGGAATTATTCAAAAGAAGAAGGATGCCTCAGATTTATAAACATAGAAATTAGTGTTAGACAAAGCACACTGGTAAAGGGATTAAAAAGTAACTATGAAACAGAGTACACAACATATATAACACCAGCATCAGAGCTGTAAAACACTGGGTATATATTTATTTTTAATGATTTATGGAACATTTCTGAAAAGGTACTAACTAAACTAACAGATGGAGGATATAGCTAAAAATTGCCTCTACAGGTCCCAAAAGAGAGGTCTTGAAAGGAAGACTCATTCATCTGTCCAGGGCTTTTGGTCTTATCATTTATTGCTTTTCATTCAGCAGAAAAGAGTATTTTTGATAAGTTTCCCTTGAAAACCACTTTAGATACACACATCATGCAATACATTTAGCAAGGTATGTCCTTGAGTCACACTGATTTATCTGAACCTGAGTTGAGTTAGACTCAGACTGTAGTAAATATGGTGTATGAGAAAATGGACCTGTGGAAAAAATTTACGAAAAGATTCAAGTTTTGCAAGATCTGAGTAAGAGTCCTTAAGTGAGCTGAAACAGTATTATAACCTTAGAAGTATATTCTCCCTTGCCATCATGAAGGAGCTGGAATAAATACTATTCTATCCTGAAATGGAGAACTGCAAAGAAAGTTTAAAGGATTTCTCCATCTAATCATCCATCGTTTAGCATCACAGGGAAAATATTTGAGAAGTCTGACTGATTTGGTATTATAGAATACCTTATTGTCAGGAGAAAAAATTCTGAATGAACAAGACTTCAAAAAGCTATGTTTCTTATTATTATTGCATCTGTAAATAATAAAGACAAAATAGAAATAAAGTTAATTAAGCACTGAAGAAAGTTTTCATAGTTCTGCTAAATATTTCCTCCCAATATTCCTAAATCACACAGGAGGAAAAAAAAAAAAAATCCATTATTTTCCAGTTAGGTTCAATTACTTCATTGGAAGATGAGAAAAAACCTAAAACCAAAACACAATTCAAAATCTATGTTGATACTCTGTGGCCTTAAAATAATTTGAATTAAGTTAGTACTGAACTTCTACAGAGATTTCAAATCTAATTATCTCCTCCCCAACTTCGACACAAGCAATGCACTTTTTGTAACATATAATGTCTACATTATCATCAAATACAACTTTATAGTACTTTTGATATTTTATAAAAGCTTTATATTATTTGGCCACCATTTAAGATGCATTTTCAGAATTTTGTGCAAATAAATTCTAGTACTTTTTAAAAAAAATAAAATTCTAGTTTGCTGTGGGGACACCTGCAAAAATAAAATGTTCTGTTACATTCTTATTCTGCATTTTTATGTTCATGATATTGTGAATCAAAAAATGCTACTCCCCTTTAAGAAACAGATAACCCTTTGGAGAGAGTCAGCAACTTCAGCAATTTATAGCAAGAAAACATTTAGTTAAATTACTGAATTAAACAATAACCTATCTGAAATGTTTTCATATGATGCCATCTACAAAATAATTGAACTAACAAGGAAAGAAATGAATATAATTAAATGTTGAAAAGTCCTTACAATTTGTATTGTCCTGGCATGCCCTTAACTTCCTAATTAGTTATTCTAGTGCAGCAAATAGAACAAAGTTACACTGATACTGGTGTTTCATTCCTGTGATATCTATATTCTGTTTCCTTAAGGAAGGATGCTCACCCACTGTAAATAGGTTCACAAGATGTATTCACTCAATGTATTTAAATTAAGTCAATCCTATAAAGGGGAACAGTTTCTTCATGAAATTTTCTGACTGCTTATATACTTGACCTCCACCAGGGTAGGTGCCTTCTCCATCCATTTTATTCACATGAACACACAGCCAACCATTTTAAGATTTTACATACATATCAGTACCCACAGGAGACATGCTCTGTCTGCGGACTTACTGAAAGGGCAGCTAGGCTGTTTTACAGTGAAAAACATATAAATGCTCAAAACAATACATTGTTTTTTTCAAAGAATAAATCATCATAAACAAAAAGCACCACTTTGCATACAGATTTGTCTGACAAGGATAGTTAAAAAACCAAAACATTCTGCAGCATCCTAATACAAGACAAAAAAAAAAAATCACTGCCTAAATTTTAATATACTCCAGGAATTCACAGAATTCCAATGTGCCCACTTCCTCCTCTCTAGGCTAACGTTCCCTTTTTTCCTATTTCTTAGACTTGAAAAAGTGCTGCTTGCAAACAGTTAAAAAAGTCTCTGTAAAAAAGAAGTTATTAGTGATAGCCTCATAAAATAAAGCAAAATTAACTTACTCTGATCAAGCACATCATGAGCTGCATCACTTCTACATATCCTTAAACTCCTTCTTTCTCAGTATATTTGTTCCTTGTCAGTTTTAACGGGAGAAGACAATGAATGGTGAATGGCACTCAGCACTGGACCTGCCAGAACTTCACTATTCATGACACAGCACCTAATGGGACAGTAGAAGAGAGTTGGTTTGAATAATTTAATTAAAAAAAAAGGGGGGGGGGTGACGATGATAAAATTATCTTCTGAAACAAAAGTAATTTTTCATTCCCACCAACTTCTAGGTTTGAATTCTACCTGTTTGTGAACACAGAATATTTCTGGTGAAACTGCAAGATTCATTCACTACGAATTTCAGAATTAACTGTACTGAAATGGGACACAACTATTGAAGGGTAAACTAGATGAGTAAAATCTTACTAAGATTATAGAATTGTTTAAAGATTTGAATCTAGTTAAATTCCATATTGATCAAAATTATGAACATGAATTTATTACTCAGCAGTCCACTAAGTTTCTAGTTTCTGAAAGCCTTGCTAATCACTGCTGGCAAATTTAGAAACTAGAATCAACAAGAACATTGATCCCAGTAGACTAAAGACCAGGCTACACCAAGACACGCAGGGAATTTGATACACGTAGGACCTTCTCTTTATGTCTGCAGAGGTGGATGTTCTGTTGCACTATAAATGATTGTTTTCAGATGTTTGCATAAACTAAGTTGATTTCTTAGTTTTTACAGCGTATCATGGTTTTTACTTAAAAACAATCCTACAGCTCCTTCCCTGCTCCCCCCAAGTATTCACCTCCCATATTTCATCTCATTTTTTGACAGGAAAGCAAGAAGGATTTTCCCAATTCAAAATGCCTTTCAGCTTATCTTAATAACAGAGACTTTAAAACACAAAACTGAATTTGGCAGAAACTGAACATCTTTTTATATTTTATAAAATGGAGACCTGTAAGTAAATTCAATTTGTGGTCAAAAGAGACACAATGTTTCCTTCAGATGCATGGTAGGATAGCTCAAAGTGCCTGTAAAATGTGCTCACTGATGCAAATGCTTAAAACATTATCTACTGCCAGTAGCTGCACCACTGGCAGTAGATTACAAGTGCAGAAAATTTCTATCTACTATAGCAGAAAACTGACACTTCATACATGCTTACAACTAGGTGGAAAAACCTAGCAAAAAGAATACAGCTATTTTAATAAATATAATTATCAAAATCAGGTTTTAGATAAAAATTTTCATACACCATAAAATCTTATCTCACTGAGTTCGTGCTGATGAATAAAAACATTTAACAAAATTATGTTTACTATAGGCTTTTACCTATCTCTGCAAGAATGAGCCTTTAAAATCTGAAAAAGAGACAACCTGAGATCTATATGCTTGAAAGCAAAGAAACCGTGTTATAGTGGCCACCTAGCTGTTATGACTAGTATAGTTCTCGGTTTTGAATTTCTCAATGCATTAAATATCTCAGATTGTCTGTAAATGTTTCCATCAAACCTGCTTACACTAAGTGAAAATTGTGTTGTGCAAACATTCTATTAGGCCATTCTTTCTTTTTACTGCCACACCTCAGTGCCAGATGAACATTCCCATCACGTGCTGACAGACTGGACCTATGAAAGCTGAAACTGGAAAATTTCTCTAATGGATCTGTACAGAGCAGTAAAGTCCTGGTGGGAAATATACCAGAATCCACTGGTCTATGCACAATTCAATAAGTTTATGGGGAAGCACATGAGCACAGGATGCATTGCTGCTCCAACAATGGATTTCACCACAGCTTCTTTCTACATTTCAATCTCGTTAAGCGCAACCACCTGAGGTTTATGTACGTACACAGCCATTGTGATAATTTTTTCCACCATATTATCTGAAGGTAAGAGAAACTGCAGAATCGTTTAGATTCTAAGCAACCTCTTGAGATCATCTAGTTCAACCCCTGTGTGCAAGCAGGGTCACCCAGACCAGGATGTGCAAGATGATGTCCAGATGGCTTTTGAATATTTCCACAGATGGAGATTCCACAACTTCTCCAGGTAACCCATTTCAATGTTTGACCATCCTTACAGTAAAAAAGGTTTTTCTTGGGTCAGAGGGAATTTCAAATGTTTTAATTTGTGCCCATTGCCTTTTGTCCTATCAGTAGGCACTACTGACAAGAGTCTAGCTTCCTCTTCTTCATTCTCTCCCAGCAGGTACTTATACACATAACAAGATCCCTGCTGAGCCTTGTCTTCTCCAGGTTGAAAGTCCTAGTTCTCTCACCCTCTCTTCATATGACAGATGCTCCAGTTCCTTGATGACGTCCGTGGTCCTTTTATGGACTTGCTCCAGGAAGTCCACATATTTCTTATACTGGGGAGCCCAGAAATGGATGTGGTACTCCAGATATGACCTCACCAATGCTGAATACAGAGGAAAAGGATCACCTGCCTCAGCCTACTGGCAGTGCTTTTCCTAATGCAGCCCAGGATACTGTTGGTTTTCTTTGCTGTGAGGGCACATTGCTGGCTCATGGCTTATTGTCCACCAGGACTCCAAAATGCCACTCTGCAGAGCCACTTTCCAGCCACTTGGCCCCCAGCATGTACTGGCAAGACTTGGCACTGCCCTTTGTTGAACATCATGAGATTCCTCTCTGCCCATCTCTCCAGCCTGTCCGGGTCCATCTAATGGCAGCACAACCACTTGGTGTATAGTACTGCGTAATAACGCCCCACCATTTTTGTATTGTCTGCAAGTTTGCTGAGGGTGCACTCTGTCCCATCACCAGGTTATTAAAAAGAGGTTGAATAGTACTGGCCCCAGTATCAATCCCTGGGGTGCACACCAATTAGTGACTTGCCTGTAACTGAACTTTGTGCTATAATGTTATTCTTCAACAATTAACATAAGAACTTTGGTTTCTTTGCTTCAAATTCATTATTTATATTTTTTCTTAGTTCAACAAATTCCATAAATATTAATACACATGCTATCAATTAAATAACTTGTGAATACAGTTTTTCTATTTGATCATCTGCAGCCAAAAGAACTTTCTGCAGCAAAACAGAGAAGAAATCCAAATACTACAAAGCCTAACAGCACATGGATTTAAAATAGAGACTATCTAAAGACAGGTTTAAGTCACTCTGTCCTCAATCTGTGGCACTAATTTCTAAGGATGTTTTTATACTGTGTTATCTTTGTACTATTAACAATACTATGCATATTTTATCACCATTTCCCTTTTGACAGAACTAGGTCTCCATAAACACTTACAGATCCAGAAGCCAAGTAAAAGTGTTTGAAAACAAATATCTCAAATGTTGGCCAGCATATAAAAGCTAAATCATTATCATTGTTTTTACCATTATTGGCCTTGTATTATATATGGATGTTACACTGAATTTTCTTTTTTACATTAGTAACACAACAAGAAGCCAAAACTTTAAGACCCTTTTCTTCTGAAAGCAAAGCTGCTGTTAAATTCTGTAATGAACCACTTTTTCTACTTCAAACTGCTAGTAAAGCATGTGGGGAACATGCCTGAATTCCGACTCTACAGGCTACAGGACCCTTGCCATGAGATCAAGGAATCTTACTATTCATAATCCCACATTTTAGTTCATTTAGTTCATGCACAGTCACTGATGTATTTTTTAAGACCATTATCCAGAGGAATACTTGCAGTTATTGATATCACATTTCTGGTATCAGGATTTTCTGCAGGTAAGTTCAGGTACTCCAACACCATCAAGGCCTATGTCACTAGAGCTATAACTCCATTGAGTACCCTTTAGACCAAATAAATCTAAAGGTAAGCTCAATTAAAAAACCAAAACCACCACCACGAACAACCACCACCACCACTCGCTGGTCCTTCAGGTGGGGGATGTGAGGGAGAAATGAAGTAACAAGCCAAGAAATATCCTTGTAAATATATATTTTTTTTAAAAAATCCTCCATGCTTTAAGTACTGTCAGGCAGCTCTGGAAGGACCAAACTCAGAAACTGGATTACACTAGGTCAGCTTCTACAATACTAAGCAGGGTTCTGCTATCAATGTTGTGCTACTCAAAAGGTCCTTCATGTAGCTCAAGGCATAGGGAATTGTGTTTAGTTAGAATCATACAATCATTTAGTTTGGAAAAGACCTTCAAGATCGAGTCCAACCATCAACCATGCCCACTAGTTGAGTCGAATGTATGCAATCAGCAGGGTAAAAGCAGTGTGTGAGCTATACTTCTGGAGCCAAGGTTGCCCCATAACTAGATTCATATTGTATAAATTGATTCCTTGCTATTTATAGATGTTAAGTGATTTGATCAATACTGTAGCATGCGTTTTGCACATGTATCTATCTGGGTGTTATTCTCGGCCCACTCAGTGTATTTATATCTATGTATGTGCTAGATGTGTTGCAGTACTTCATTAAATAACATCTTAAAATTCTGTACATACAAAAGCTGCTGTTATTTTAAAGGAAACAAAATTCTTAGAAACAGCTGTTCAAAACAAAGCCCACAAGAAAGTGTTTTTCAAAACGTATCATGTTAGATATTTGCTTTGTAGATTATGTTAATCTCCAGTAAAATAAATATTCGCTTACATTATTAAACATCAATTAAAAAATGTAATGCAGTGGAATGTATTAAAACACACAGACAGCTGCAAAATATCTATGGAAATTGTGACTGAAATATCTTACAATTTGAGAAGAAAAAAGGAACGAAGTAAGTTTTTTTAAAAAAAAAATGTATACAAATACATTCACAAAGTACAAATAAGAGACAGATAATAACATTGCTCATGTATAATACCTACTGAGAAAGTTTTAAGTCTGTTTCTCATTATTTGTAAAGAAACTGTTGAGGCTCTTCCACCCAAAATTAGACTTACTATATCAGTTATGTTTCAATTCTTGGCTGCAACATCCTTTCAGCCTGCCCCTACACTGCACTCTTGTGAGCTAGTGTGGTAATGCAATAGCTCAAGATGACTTGTTTCAATAGTGTGCAGTTTTCTTCAACAGAGATGCACAATGGGAAAGGAATGACGTAACAGTTGCCTGCATGGGAGAGAACTCCTTGGCCTTAATTTGCCGCTGCTGGAGGATTCAGCAAGAAAAATGGATTTAACACACCTGCAATCGTTCTTTTCTGAACTGGCACTGTATCACAGGACTACTAAATATTTATTTTGCAAATAAAACCGACAGAAGAGAAAGCAGTCAGACAAGCTTTTAATGTCATATTACAGTTCAATAATAATTATTCATAGAATAATCATGAAAAAAAGTATTTTGATTTTAAGTGGAAATAAACTGTTGTAACTCATTATGCAATTCCATCTCTTGGCTGTAACAGGAATCAAGATACTCAACTCCTTCATAGCAATGTGTGTTTCCTGGCTTTAAGCAGATCTATGCTTATCCTGCCTATGACTGTGACCACACTAGTGCACTTCTGAACCAAATCTGGTGAACTGTACCAATAACCTGCTGGCCATTACCTGGATCATGCAGACGTTTCCAATTTTATAATCAGTTGTGATTATGTTTTTAAGGTAGCACCAGTAATCTTAAAATCATCTTTAAAAGCATTTAAATAATATGATCTCTCTACTGCTATACCAGGAAATCAACATTTGGAAAGCCTGGGCAAGGCCGTTCAGCTAGTTTTCAGTTATATAAATTGAATCCTTACTTGCATATGTTATGTTAGTAACAACAGTAGTGAGGAAAAGATGAAAGGAATTGATGGAAGATTATCTTTATTAGTTAGAACTACAATAGCAGTAATACGTAACTATATCTAACAATGGAAACTCTAGCTGCAGTCCTTTTTGCAATGTCACTAATGGTTGCTGTGGAAATAACAATGTCATTAATCCAAAATTGAAATCAGGGTGCGTATGGAAACTCAAAGTCCGGTATGCAGCATCTCTAGTGTTAAATTTCTAATGTTAAAATTTATTTACAGGATTGTATTTCTCACCCATAAATCATATTCTCTCAACCCTCTTTTCTGCCTCCCACCCAGCTGCACCTCCACCCACCCTACTTCAAGGCTGTACTGTTTGTGCAAGGTAATGTTCATCACTGCATATAGTAAAATGATTCTACCTTCTGTTACCCAACAGTGCTTCTTTTTCACTCCATATCATTAATAGTTAGTCATAGAGCTATTATTCATTCTCTGAAATCCTAAAATGAGATATCACTGAAAGGTTTATATCCTTAGCAACCGCACGTAATATGGAGAACTGTATTTTGCTCAGCTGTATCATCACATGTTCCTATTTCTGCTTGCAAACAGACTCTTGTTGTTGAAGAATGTGTGTCAACAACAGGCTTCAATAAGGTATTTCATACCAGTTAATATTTAAAACATGTCTTTACCTCCCCAGCAATATCACTAGTTTGAGTTCCCGCAGTCTTTCAGCCCCAAAGTAGATCTCTCTACCAGCTAGTACTAAGCCAGGTACCTATTAAGCCTTGGTTCTGGTATAAAAATATACCTATGCATCTCTGGTTTTGCCTTAAATAATACTGCCTCTTTATATGTAAAAGCATGACAGATATGTTAAAGTGCCTAAAATATTTAATCACATAGTGAAACTTATTCCCGAAAAGATAAATGCTGCTTTCTATTTTAAAGCTTCATATTTACTATATTTCACTCAATTTTACTCCGCATGCACAGTAGGGAGTGCCCCAAATAGAAGAGGTAAGGCTGGGAAATTCTTTATAGAAAATGAAATTGTTTCAATAGTCACAATCAAATTTTATATTCACTACGAAAAAAGTGCAGGATATACAAGGACTTTAAAAAATAATGTATCTAACTTTAGATACATGTTTGCATTAGCATACTTTTATATAATAAAGGACGAGGTGTTGGAAGACTACCTTTGTTATGCTAAGCATGAACTGGATTCAGTGAAGTCAGCTGGTCTTTCAATAGAGACCCAACCTGAACAGATCCTCTATTGTCTACGATTTATCCCTTTCCTAAGGCAGTAATGTTCAGAAATGAGGAAAGTCATAAGGTCAGAGAATACTACAGCGATAGGAACACTTAGGAGCTGACATCTCTGCAAGTAAACTCTCCATTCAATAGGGAAAATATGTCTACTGTTCAAATCCCGTGTCTTGTTTCTGGATGGTTTTTGGCCAATATTAGCAGCGGACTTCTTACAATTCTACATTCCTTTTAGACCAACCATGCTTCAAAAGCACTACAAGGAAGCCAAAAACCCCAAACTTAATATAATTAATATCTTGGTACACAAGGGGAACTTGTGTTCATGCAGTACTATAGCACTATCTTGTTCCATACACAGACCTAGCTGGTATGACCCACTTCCCTTTTCCATATATACAACCATGTTACTAAAAAAACAAACAAACAACCCCACCCCCACCCCCCAAAAAAACCCGCACAAACCACTTTAAAAATCATTTATGCAGTTATTCATTACAAAATACCACCATTTTGCTCCATTTGGCCTTCTTTTTGTTATTCTTTTGCCAGAGCCTCACTTTTCTAAACCCTTCCAAAAGACAGTGAGAGCTACCACATCTTACAGTCACAAATACTTTACTCCCAAACCAGACAGAAAGAACGATTTGAATTTTGAATAAGGGAGGTGAGAACTACAGGGACCACTGTTATTCCCTCAGGCTCCAAAGACAGCCAGGAAAGTCTGTTACCCATTTTCTCCAAGGATATTATCAACTCAGACAGCACAAGGAGGTTTTCTGTAGATCTTCTGAAGGAAGGCATAAATGGGGGAGCAGGTAAAGCAGTGTTTCTTGAGAAGCAGAGGGTAAAGTCAGGCTTCTGAAGGGATAGCAATAGCAGCAATATGGGACTAAAATGTGTGGGAAAGTGCTTACCACTTAAACCAGAGTGTGTCTGTATGTACTTTTTTTTTTTTAAACAAAGATTAAATGACAGAGGGGACAAATTAAATACAATTATCATGTTATATGCCACCTCTACTTCTATCAAAGAGATGTTCTTAGGTAAATTATGCACCTTGTATGCCAAGCTCTTCGAAAAGGTGTCTCTTCAATAACTCACCTAGAGAAAGTATGTTTTTGGCCTTGAGATGGAGATGATATTTTGTAATACCTTCAGCTCAATTTGTTTGTTGAAAATAGGTATGTGTATATATATCATGCATATATTCACAGTTTCACACACACAGTTATCAACATTTCCTTTTCTTCCCCCCCTTGAAAATACTACTTTGAGTGTTAAAAAAAAGTCTCTCTTGTCAGTTATCTATACTGAAAATAGAAAAAGATTGTTTTTATTAGCAAATACTTTATTGTTATAATTGTATGCAGTTATCCATTCCTTTAGTTAGTTGTTATTGCCAATGGAGATGATTCTTAGTCTTTCCCCAGTGACGTTGCATTTGTCACTATTCTGGGCATTAATCCAAGTCCAAAGACAGGAATGAAAATTATAGGCTCTTCCTACATAGCTTTCCTTTTTAGCAACTTCATGCAGGCTCCTCATTAGCAACTTCTAACTTCTCTCAGATTTCTTCCTACATAAGTCACTCTCCAAATGGATCAAAAGTGAAATAAATTCAGCTCACTGCTATAAGGGAATTTATTCTTTAACTTCTTACTGAAAATACACTTCTTTTTTTCAAATTCAAATAAAGCTAACAGGTTTTTTGTGGTGGTTGTTTTCTTGTAGCATTTTCTATAGTATCTAACACATTAATATCTGAGGAAAAATATTAATGGCATTTTCTTCACCATAGTTTTGTAAAATATTGCTAAAATATCCTCATTTTAGCAATAAGGAACTGATGCACAGAGAAAGTGTACTGCATGTTCAACATCATAATTATGCTGAAATCAGGAATACCTTTCTGAAAATACAGTATTTCTCATTCCTAATTCTTTCAGTGTTTTGGAAAATATTGCAATATAATCTTACTGCTGTTCCATGATGCTAATTAAACTGAATGCAACTTTTTGATTTGACCTTATTCATCATACTACCTTAATGTGTAGAAGCCCCAGTCATGGGTCAGGATTCATTCTGCCAAATGTTAACAAACTAATGAGTTGGAAATGCTGAAGATACTAAGTCTTAGCTAACCGAAAAAAAATAGATAACCAAATTTAATTCATTCCTAGTCTGAATTAATTGACAGGAAGTCTATTTTGAAGCAGAAGACAGAACTAAGGTGTCACTGATACCATCTGTCATTTATGGTTTGACACAGAAGACGTATTTGTAAGGTACCTCCACATCCTACTGCTAATGGAAAATCTCTGTATTCGATTATATGGAGCCCCTACATAGCAGTAGGGGTATATTTGACTAAACATTGCTGGCTCTATGTTAACGAAAGCCCTTGCATCGCATCAAGTAGATACTTTAAAAGAGATTTACTGTTTCACTGACCTTCAAATGGACATATTGACCATTTCCAACACATTGGAAATCTGCTAGACTTTTTTTTTTCTTTCCTCTTGAGACCCTTCCTCTTTCTTCACTTCTCTATTTATAGTAATGAAAAATAAAGAAACTATATTTGCATGTAGCTCTTCAACCTCACTCTAAAGTAAAATCAAGATCTGTTGCCAAAAACTTCTTGGCTGCCTTTCACAATGAAACATATTCATCTAGGGTTAAATTGAGCAATCAGATATGATTACAAATTGAATGGTGATTGGGAAGCACTTAATCACCTAACTAAGATAAAATGTTACGAGTGGCAAATCAGAAAATACTTCTGAAAGAAAAATCTGAGAGGCTGCAAACACAATCAAAAGAGAAACTAAATGGCAGGGAAATCATTAGCAAAACAGCATTTTACAAGCCCAATTGCCTCCTAATTATTTTTGTCCTATCATTTTAAAATCGTCACTTCCCACAGTCCATTTCTAGTTTTTCTCTCTTTCCTCCTTCCCCTTGCTAGCCCTTTTGGCAAAACAAAAACTACTTGCTCTCCTACTCCTTCTCAAAACACATCAGTCTTTCACTTACTAACCCCCTCCAAACCTGCATTACTGTAGAACCTACTACAGGACTTCACATATACAAACAATTCTGTCAGATATACAAGCAACAAAAACACACAAGAAGCATTACAAAATAATCTATTACATCCTACAGGTCTACATAATTGGTTAGCTCTTATGCTATATTCATACAATACCATAGAGCATTTAGGAGTTACACCACTGTCTTCACTTTGTCTGTTTTCATCATGAATATTCTATCCATAAATCAGATTTTAAAATAACAAACAAGCAAAAACTTATGGGGAGTTCACAGTTTCCAAAAGCATAGCAAAAATGTTCAGTCACTTGGTACATCATAAATAAACTATAATCTGTTTATTGCCTGTAACATTTTACACTGTAAACATCTTAAATACTTAGGTAGCTTGATTCAAACACCAACTTTCTCCATCAGATTTGCAACATCTTATCTCCTCACTCTCTGCATAGAAACAAAGAGAAACATGAGTTTGGAAAATTATCAAGACTCATAAATGGACAAACAGTTGTAAGGAATGCCAAGTTACTAAGATTGTTATGAACAAGCCAACAAAAGACAGGAGTTTGACTAATCTCTGACACAATTATCACTTACTGTACTTAATTTTTGTCATGTTCTTATAATATGACACTGTCTTCTGAGAAAAAGAATTGGAACAGTATCACATGATTTTATTTTTATTTTCCATCGCCGACAAATGTTTTTGAGCGTGTCAAAATGCCCACAGTGGAATCTGAGTTCAGGCACTGTTTTCATCATTTGTTTTCAATTGTCATTGTGTTTGTAGAAAACTTTTCCACCAGGGCCTGTATACTGTAACTGAAGTAAGTGAGAATCCTGACGCTGATTTCAGTGCTTACCAGATACCACCCCCATTAAGCTAGACATGTCGGTAGCCTAGAGAGGCTCGTTAGAGCGTCGCAGCACACAACTAAGAGAAGGCCAATATTGCCCCCCAGTGCCTGCAGCGCAAAGCACCGCGTTTGCGAACAACTGACTTTTAACACTGTATCTCAACAGCACAGTCTTTCAATAGGAATTTGCCGCAGAAGCATGGAGGATTGCGGTAACGCTTAATTCCAAGGCCCAGCAAAAAGCCGTACTCCTTAACCCTTCATGGGCGAGTTCATCACAATATAGCTTAGAAATGAGCTGTATGAGTATATACCTGAGTAAGAACCACTCAGTTCTGCAAAGTGGAATTAAAAACATTAGCAAAGAACTTCGGGAAAGAATTAATCCTGTGTATTAGGGATACAAGGAATATGCATATCAAAATACAAGGAAAATGGGTCTTTTTATACTCAAAGTATATTGTGTTAACTAGAAGAAAAGTACTGAGTAAATTGATCTTAGTTTTCCAAATGAGCCCACAGCTTATCAAATTACAGGCAGCATTTTTTAAGCTACTACAAGTACGCATTCAGTTCATCATTCACTTCAGAAAACACAGAAAAGACAATTCCCTAAAAAGCAAGGGAATCATGCCATTGATTAGTATGCATTCTGAAGACATTCAAGGATTAAAGCACAGAAATGCAGGGCCAAAACAGCAAGTGTTAGTAACAGAAATTAATATAGTAACACCAATTTTAATTCTTTGAAAACAAAAGCACAATAGTAGTAATCAAATCAACTTGTTTTATTTCTGTATAGGATTTGTTAAGGCACTGGAGAAATACTATAGTAAAAGCTCTGGTGGAGCACATGGCTTCATCAGCGACTCACGAACATCTACCAGAAGACCAGCACTTGCAGTATCATCATCTTCCACTACAGTTCAGAAAGAGAATTGAACCAGTTAAGCTAACCAACTGGTAACCACAATGCCATTACACTCAGGATAAATCAAAACTATGCATGTAGCAAAGACAATTTGCATTTAGCACCCTTCACAAAAACACCCTTTATACATAAATACATGCCCACCAAATATGTCTCTGTGCCCTTATCTTTCATTTTCTGAACACTGAATGCCTTCAGGCTAGCTGCTGTTTAGCATATTATCAGTCACCTGCAACTTACCCTCTTGCCTCCAGGTCTCCTACTTGTCTTTATTATGTCTATATTTTTTCATCTAAAATAATTCTGTAGTATTATTTTTTTATTTCTATAATCCTGTAGTCAGAAGAGAAATTTAAATAAAAAGCCTGATGATCCCAAAGTTCAACTCCTCGTGACAACATCAATTTATCAGCTATCACACATTCAGTAAAGTAAGCAACCTATGATTTACACCGTACATTGTAATTCCTTTAAACATTATTAGCACACCAATCTCTACCATCTAGGAAAAAAAATATCTGACATTAAGGGCTTACAGTAACATAAACATGTATAAAGAAGAACAGAGATTGTTATAAATAAAACTGTAAGATTCAGGATAAGAGGAAAAAGATAGTAGCTACTAAAAGCCGAAGCCTCTAATGGAAAAGCTGGGTAAGCCAGCCTACTTAATAACCCAAGGCTGCAGCCAAGTACCATTGTCTCCATTTAGCCAACACTGAAGGGGCACAGAGTGACATAACTAAGCTGGTTTTATTATGGTGAAAGTTTCAGGCAGCTACCCAAATAATTTCTTACAGGTCTTCATGAATTAAAATTGCTTTAATATTTTTTCCTGACAACTAGTCAACTTTCCCCACCAGCTACCAGGATAAAAATTTATCCGCTGAGTATGAGGCATATGGAGATAGTTTGTTTATACTTTTTCAGTAGACCTGGCTGAAAACACTGAAAAAAATCTTACCTTGACTTTCGAGAGACCAAAACCATTGCAGAAGAAACTGTAAAAGTCTTCTCAAGAACATTCCTTTTCTACAAACCTGGCTGATTTGTGGAAACCAGTGCTTGTTACTATTTAATTCCAGCTCCAGGTAAAACTGATAAATTTAGTGTGAAATAGCAAAGTAAAATGAGAGGAAAAAATTCTAAACTGATTAACATTTTGCCTCACCAGTTTGTCTTTGCAGAATGTAAGTCATCAACCCCAACATGCTTCCAAATGGTTCCCAACTTCACCCCAATTCATCAAGTCTTCAGAGATACAGAGAGACCCTGTTTCTCTCTTATGCCTTGCTCACTGCTACCCAACTATACAGTTTGTTCTTCCACATTCCTGGCACCAGGCTCCATGAAAGCTGGCACACTTACTCTGGGGGATAGGAGGAGAGGGAAAGATTTTTTTCATACTTTCTCTTCCCCCAGATATTTTCTGCATTCCTGTAAGCAAAATGTGATAGGTTTTAGGCATTTGTTGAAAAGTTCTGTTTGTGAATATTTCACAATCAGTTCACAATTCAAAGTACCCTTTTTAGGGTTATTTTTTCCCCACTTTTAGACTTTTATATAAATTTCTATATTAGAACTCTAGAAATAGCAAACTTTCCTATAACGCAACAGCCTGACTAAAAGGTTGCAAATTTCTTTCCAGTGTTAAATCTGTGCCCTCAATGCACAGAATCATATGTTCAGGATCATACTATAGGGGTACAGAAACCAAGCTTCTTGTAGACCAGGCAATATCTTTAATCTTTCTCACAATTTACAGATATCTATGTGCCCAACATTCAACAGAGAGGGAATTAGCCAGGTGCAACTATCGCTGAGAAAGATTTACACCTACATTAATAACATAACTTTGATAACCATACTACGTTGTATCTTTACATAGGCAACAAGTTTGAGACACATGGCATAACAATCTCACTACTATTGTTATGATTTGTAGGAAAGTCAGATCTGTTCAGACTGAGGATGAAAGATTTTTTTTTCAAGTGGTGAAGGGCCACACTTGGCCTGCTTTCTCCTACCCTTTCAAATCTGTTCAAGCAGCACAAAAGGAGATATCCAGACCTGCTACAGCAACGCTTCAAGCAAATCCCAATTTTTATAACTTCCTCCTCACTCAAATGCTAACTCATACCCAGGTAAACAATCAAGCAGACTGTCTTCTGTTTCAAGCTTCTCTTCCCCCCCCCCCCCCAATGTAGGTAGTCCAGGAGGTAAAAGTGTGATATTAACTTCAATCCTAAGCTCTTACTTAATCACAAGCACAGTTAGCTGCACTCACATGCTGTTCACTTAGTCATCTGAATATGAAGCAACCATTTATTCTCTTAGTTACTTTTGCAATTATAGTAAATAATCAACAGTAGAGCTACTGGGATTCAAAAGTACACAAAGAGGGTGGAAAAAACCCCAAGTTCCAAGAAAGGTGAAAGAAACATCTAGGAAAGCAAATAACCAGTTCTTTTGGGGCTCATACGGTTTAGCTGAAAAGTTACAGGGTGTAACAGAGCAAAGCAGTTCCCAATTCACAGTCATGAGTTCTTAGTACAGCCCTCCCACACCAGCATGCCTGCCCTCTGGGCTTCATTGTGGCTATTTTGAACCAGAAGAATTTTGGTTTTGATTTTCCCAGACACAGATCCCATGAATTAATGAGTTGGAGAAAAATTATGAGTTTATATTTCAAACTTGCCATAAGAAAAACTCACATATAAAGCTTCAAAGTCTCTTATTTAGCTGGCTTTGTGTGAGATTTAAATTAAATAAATACTTTATTATCGTCACAACCAACCAATAGGGCAGATCCAGTTGCAGTTTGAGATTTTTTCCCTTCAGATGCTTCTTCTGACACGTGCAGGACATGTTATATGTGAAGCAAAAAATTTCCATTACCACAGAGGACTGAAGACCCAGGATCCACAATAAAAACCACCAACAAAAGGTTACCAACACTGCCTACACAAGATTTATCACCTATATGTTTAAAGACTCCATGTTTCTCCAAAACAGGTTATGGTAGCTACAACTTAAAGAAGAGGAAAAGCTGTACTGGTAACTTCAGCTCAGTTGTTTAGCATTTGTCCACTAACTTCACAAAAAACTACAAGTTCTTATGAAGGCCACAATAGAACTTCTAGAGTTCTAGAGTAGAAACAAACATTTTCCTCAAACCATAGTTCTTTTAAGTAGTTTCTGTAATGATCTATGTACTCCTCCTGGAGACCAGGTGCTTGGTGTATATTAAGCTTGTCAACTAAGCAACACAAACAGACTGCTTACAGCTGTAACATTAGGAGGCTGCATTTGCTTGTAGTCCAAACTATCCTTGCAGGAGTGCCTGATTAAGCTGGGCAGTTTTCATTCCACCTTGCTCAGACACATCACAAAGGCTCATTTCTCAGCAAAATCTATTTTAAAAGGGGTCCATAATCACTCTTACTGGCAGACTATTAGGTATCTTACAGCTAAATTAATTTACTGTTGAAAACAGTAGTTCTTTTTAAATATGTTTGCCTCATGGACAAAGACACTATTAAAAAGTAAAAGGTTACTGACCTTTTCAGGAAGGACTAACAAGTCTGACATTAAAGTGTCATGTGATTATAACAATCATCTCCTACAAAAAAAATGCTCATTTTTTTTCAGTTTTATTCATTCATTTAAAGAAAGAGATAAAAGGAAATGAAATATCTCTTATGTTTGTCAGTTCGCATCACATGGCTTTTCTTTTTCTAGGCCTGCTTTGTGTCTAACCTTTCTTACATCTTTTCTCTCGTATGTTTTCAGACTATCTAGACCACATCCTTGGAGTACACAAAGAGCTTATAGTATTGAGTTTTCTACATTTCTTTTAATGCCTTGTTTACTTTAATATATTTAATGCTTGTGAAAGATGAGACAGTGGTTTTATTGGCATTTAGAAATTTAGTTCTCAAGCAGTAACACTAGCAAAGCAAAAGCTGTAACAGTGCAGGCTTCTCCACAAAGCCCTGCCAACACAGCTCAATGCCATCTTATCCTATTATTTATTATAGTTTCTACTACCTTGCCCAGTGGAGATGTCAGGCATATTGGTATTTAGTTTCCTGGATCATTCCTGGAGTCCTTTTAGGCAGTCATATTTATAACACATTTGCCATTTTCCAATACCACTTAGTACCACTGATATTAAGCAAAAACTTAGCACTCCTCTTTCCCCAGCTACAAATTAATTTATGATTCCAAGATGAATACATCTGATCATCCCAAATCATTGCTTATCTTTTCCATTCGCTCTATTGCTAATTCAGTTTCAGGCATATTCTCTATCTGGTCTTCCATATGGGAAAAGTTCTGCTGTGGAAATCTCCCCAAGATACTCTCCAGTGAACAACAAAAAAAACTTCCTTACTTTCTCTGTTCTGGTTTTATCATGATTCTTCTTCCCGCCCAACCTTAAGTCTCTGTGGATCCTCAGGATTCTCTTGCAGGATTTCTGCTCATAAATACTAAAGTTAGTAATGGCGATTCCTTTTTGCTGGTTGTTGCTCTAACTCATTTTAGCCTGCCTTAATGTGTTTCCGTATTTCATGAAGATTTATGATCCTTTCTGTTTCCTTTTTTGGACACAACTTTCTTCATGTCCTTCTTTTTGGAAGATGCTTTCTTTTTTTTATAATTGCCCTACTCCTGTGGTTTAATTGTGTCCACCGCAACCACAGAAGTAAACAATTATACAAACCGTCCTGCAGCAAACTCCCAAAGAACATAATGCCAACACTGAATTATGGACTTTCATGCACCCTGCAATTTTATTCACAATATCACTACTAGTCTCATTGCTAAGATTAAAACCAATATTAAACTTTTCATACATCCCAAAGCACAGCAAGGAGCACAAAGCAATCCAAGTGATCAAAGACTACTTTCATAATACAGGAAAAAGACACTTTACACAATCTTTTGGGAAGTACCAATTGCTTTCCATAATTCACTGCTAGTATACTGAATTAAAGTTTTTAAGTTTACAAACATTGCTCAGAATCATGCCAGTATGACTGATACAAGTAAAATTCTAGGACTCTTAAATAAGTGGGTGCCACATTCAGGCACCGGCCCCCTCACACATTAAGAGCTGCATAGCAGGAGCTTGACTTAATTTGCATCAAATAAATGCCTGAAGAATGTACCTGATTAATAACAAGGACATACAGGAGAAAGCATTTGCACAAAACAGAAATTATTTTCTAAGGTAACAAATGCACTCTCCAGATGGGAATTAAAACAAAATTGCAGGACTCAGAGGGACTACCATAGAGCATGTGGGTGTTAGATAAAAAGGCTTTGTGAGGAAGTTGCTACAGTACTTAAACATACCAAGTCTGGTAGAATACTGTCATGAAAACCTACTATACGCTTTATTACACTCTGCTTCAAAACAGCTTAATTCCCTGTGAATTCTTTGTACAGTCCAAGGAAAAAAAAATAATGTTGCTACTAAATCACAGGAACTTTCTCTGCACCTTAGGCCTCTAAAATTTTCTCTGCTGAGTCATGTCATCTGACTGGTCACACAAGAATACATGTCAGCTTGTAGCTTGTCATGGAGCTGATTACAGATTTTTTTTGAACGAGCTGAAGCTAATGTGCTTAAGCTATTAAACAAAAATATCATATATGTTCTTTATGTGCACTTTGTTCTCCATATTAAATCATACGCATCATAGATCTTTAAGGACAAAATTACTGATGCACAGCACATGCACTCCTTTAACCACTGCAGTTTACCCTAGCAAAGTATTATCAAATGTAAGCGTTCTTAAGACTATAGAAAGGAAATTAGCATGCTCTTTTCTTCTGCTATTTAGTTGTCATCTCAGGTTTTTTTCCCCATAATGATTTAATCTTGGTCAAAATTTTGGGTCCACATTCTATTGATGGGGCCCTCCAGTAACCGGAGTAAGTTCCCAAAGTTATTTTTTGACTCCTGTAAATTTTACGTCCAGTAATATTTCACAAAATTAACGACTGTCTCTAGTTTTTTATTATTGCTTACTACTTCCTACATGTTTTTGTTTAAGATGTACATTTCTTTGTGTAGCTTGTCCTATGTTCACAAAGTATGTTTCTGCTGGAGACTGCCTGGTCTCAGCTCAAGATAACTGAGGGATCTACAGACTCTAGACTTTCAGCACTGTAATTTTGCATCTTTTAATTAGCCTGGCCTCTTCCTATACCTCCACTGTAAACCCAGCATGTTCTTTATCTGACTTATCCCCGTTTTGCTGACTTAGCACTCTTTCAGTAGCCTGCCCTCCCTGAGGAGAAAAAACGCCTGCAGTAGCGAGGCCTTATAAGTAACATGGCTATTGAAAAGCAACAGCAAATAAGCAGGCTTTTGCCACACACCCTACAGAGAAAGCTTTCCTCATGCATTCAGGATAAACAAGTGATTCGTAAATTCGGGGTCTCATAAATACGACGCAGAAGTGCTCACTTTCTGAACTTTCAAACGAGGGACCGACCAGAGGAGCAGCCGCCGCCCCCCTCACGCCGAGGCGCCCCAAGCCGCCGCCTCACAGCTCCCGCCCGTGCGAGGCCTCGACACTCCTCCCAGCACCTGACCCCGATTCAACAGGTCTCTGTGCAGACACGGTGCCAAGCGGGGCGCGGGCGAGTCCGGCCCATAAGCTCACGCCTTTCCAAAACCCGTGGAGGTGCCGCGGGACCCTTCCGAGCCCACCTGAGAGGAGCCCGCGCCGCCGCCTGCCTGCCACCGCTCCTCGCCCGCCCGGGAAGAGCGAGACAGCCTGCCCGCCGCGCCTCTCCGCTCCCTCCCCTGCCTCTCCCAGGGCCCGCGGGGATCAGGCAGCAGCGGCGGCCCGCAGCAGCTCGGCAGCGCCGTGAGGGAAGCGCCGCGCCTCCCCTGCGGCAGCCGGCGATGGACCGCGGCGGGCCGGAGCCGCCGCCGGCCGCCGCTCACCAGGTACCGGGGCTGAGATGAGCGGCGGCAGGGAGGGGTGAGGTGGGAGGCTCTCTGCGGCTCAGCAAGCCCGCTGGCACTCACCTGACTTCGCTTTACTTTCCTCGGCCCGTCGCCGCGGGACGTTGGGAGCGGATAGGAGTGTGTGAACGTTTGAGGGGCTCTGTGGCAGGTTTTGGCGGGCTTTATGGCGAGCAGCTGCGGGAAGCCTCCCGGGCGGTCGGTGCTTCAGCCCGGCTCCCCGGCTGTGCTGACGAGCTGACAGCAGCTATGGCTTTTTCATCTCTGTTTTGTTTCCCCCTAATTCGTGTGAGGAAGAAAGGCTCATAGATACCACGCAGGGAAAAAAATGCAACCTGAGGGGCCTTACTCTTGTGAGGTAGGGGAGCTGTGGCTGCTTGGCACAGTGTTTCTTGAGGACCAGAACTTGAGCACCCTATCTCATGGTGGGCCCGCTGCTGTCAATGTGATAGTGAGTGGCCCTGGCTGTCTCATGGCCTGCAGCCAGACCCTGGGAGAGGACCCTACAAGAGGCAAACGCATCCCGTTTACCTCTTCTGCAGCTTTCCACGTTGCATAGCTCACTAGCATGCGTCCCAACAGGCATTCCCTCCCTGTCTGCAGTCCCAGTGCACCTTCAAGGGTGCTAGTCTTCACACAGGAGCCATTTCACCTGTGTCACAATTTCTGTTGCCCTTGTCCTTTCTGCCAAGTCGAATGTGTCAAATTATGTTCATTTTCTTGTAACAACTGAAAAGAGGGAACTGGACTGTTCTAGTTCAGTGCAATTTCACGTGTACTGTGCTGTAAGTAGCAGAGAGCATTAAAATTTCAGGAGGGAATGACAGTGATGCTTCTACTGCTCAAATCAGTGGTGAAATAAAATGTAGCACCTGTAAGTCTAGATGAGAAACAGCTGAGGGAGAATGTTACCTATAAAACTGTATGTCATAGGGAGAAGATAAGCAGGAATAGTGGTTGATGATAAAACAATTTTTGGGATGCCAAGTGGAAATGTTTAATGGTAGATTCAGAACAAAGAAAAGTACCTGTCTCTTCACATGATGCGTAATTAAGGTGCCATATGACATTGCAGATGCTAAAAAATATACATGGCTTCAAAAAAGGGGCAAATTCAAGGAGCAATCTATTAAGGGATGTGGTGCACCAAAAAGATATCTGCTTTGGTAAGTCCGGGACATGCAAACTGAGGAAAGCTGGGACAGGAAAGTTATTTGCTAACTAGCTATTTTTCATGTTCTTATACTCTTCCTTAGGTGCCTTCCATGGCCTCTTTCAGAAATGGGATACCAGGCTAATACTGGCCTTTGATCTGAGCCAGTATCACTCTTCTTATGTTAGTACTGCTTAAAGATTAAAAGGTTCCACTTAAATATGTAGCCCTTCTGGAAGCACTCTTGTGCGTGGCAGCTTCTACCACTATCTACAGATTACTTAGTTATATCATTTAATTTTTTTTCCAGGAGAATTGGTGACAAGCATCTGAGTTTGTACTACCTGCTATGTATGTTAAATAGGCTCCTGCATCCATGAAATGGTAGTTTTATTTTCATGGTAACTACACAATGTTTTGCTTTTGTAGAACACAGGTGGGCATTTTCTTCATTAAATGCATGTTCCTCTTTTGAATGACATGACTTCATTTAAAATACTGGCCTTCTAATGAATGATTCTAAAATGTTCTCTGACAGCAGAGTGATGATCTGAGGACCATTTTATGCATGCTTATAAGGAAATGCTTTTTGAAGATAAGAACTTTAATTTTTGAAGCTACTGGCTACAAATTGTGCTTTGAAGTTTGGTTTGTACCAGACCTTCCCATATAAACTTCCTGGCACTAGACAATGTTATAGTGTTGTTATCTACTTGTAATGAACTAAACCACTGGATGACACACAAATATTTAAAATGCTGGATAAAATCTTGAAATAGAGCATCTTCAGATGTTGGCATACTTTACTAGCAACTCTTGAAATTGATTTCATTCCCCTGATTCGAGGGCCTATTTTTACTGACCAGTTGTATTAGCCAAAATGTTTTCAAAAATACTTGATTCACATTTCTGCCTTTGGAACATGACTAAAAAGCTCTTTGTTTAACAGCCTACCTCTGAGTTTATATACGTTTCTGTCCTTCCACTTATTTTTTTTTTTCAGAGAAGAATTAATTACAGAAGATTATGGGTCAGACTTATACAGGAATTAGATGCCTAATGCTGCTTTGATTTCTCACTGAAAAAAATAGGATTTAGTTATCAAAATACCTCTACAAATCTGAGTCTATGACAATTTTTTTTGATCTTGACTAGACTATGTGTAAAATCTTTGTGCTCATCTATTTTTCTCATGTATAATGTTATCATTGTCTTCCTGAAATAGGTAGAAACAGATGACCAAACAGCCCTTGTTAATAAGCCCAAGAACAAAGGAGGAAACAGTGATCTGGCATCAGCTGGATTTAACATTATCAACTCTATAATAGGATCAGGCATTATAGGTAAGTATACTTTTCTTCACTACCCTGTGTTCAGCCTTGTTTATACGTGCATGACTATCCAGTTTGGAGAATAATACTGTCGTCTTACTTTCTGCTGCTGTTCCTAAAGATTTTTCCCTATTTTTATTTGCTTACTATGCAAAAATGCAGAGGTGTCAGCTGAGATCACATCTCACAGTGGTAAATACCCTACCGCCTCTTTGCCATAATGATCAGAGAGAACTGGTTGGGCAGGTGCTGACTGAACTTCATACCTAGGCAACACTTTGTCCACTAAAAATGATCTTTCTGAGGTTATTAAGCATGCTGGTCCAATTTGGGCGATAGCATTTTTATTAATCTGAGTATTTCTTTATTTTGGTCATCACAAATGAGTATTTGGAAAGTTTCTGCTATAATCTCTCCTTTTTTTATTTACAGGATTGCCATATTCAATGAAGGAAGCTGGTTTTCCACTAGGAGTACTGCTTTTATTTGGGGTTGCCTATATCACCGGTACTCTAAAAGAAGTTTCTGTTGTAAAGTCAAAATTAGTCTTGCAATGTTTGGCTGATCTTGAGCTTAATGTTACCTTAAACAAGTATATCTATGACAATAAAAATGACAAATTTTTTCCTTACATCACTAATCCCTTGAGCAGATTAGTAAAAGTAGAGAGTTATACCGTACAACATATAAAGCTGCTTTTTGTGTGCAATTTATTTTTGTAAAGCCTAGTTTCTTAGACTAGGTCAAGGTGACATTTGGAAGAATAGCTCTTATTTGTGCCTCATAATCACCTGTTGTAGTCCACTGTTTTTACCCTAATTAAGTGACTGATCCTTGAGTGGGTTGTATATCACTTCTTTTAAACATACCACAGAATGAAAACTTTTGGTTGTACTATGATTTTGAATATTTTATTTAATTATGATTCATCAGAAAAAATTGCTTTACCTTCAAAAAGGGACAAGTTTTGAAATCACATGGTAAATAAACTTAAACATAAGTAAATCCATTGCCATCAGAGGGGAATTTTTGTGAGGACTCTGTAGATTCAAGTCTTAAAACGGCATGAATGGCACAAATTATGTTACCCATATGCTGAGCAGCAGTTGATGCTTTTCATTGCTTATAGTATCATTTAAGGGTCTGCATAAATGATTGATGTTTGACTAGAGGGCAATATAACATAAGGAATATGTTCAATATGAATGGGAAATTTTCTCTGTGGCTGATGGCAAAATACATTAATGAAATCGTATCATAAACATAGCTCAGAAATTTCAGTTACTTTCCTGATTTGTCCTTTGCATTTCTAAGTATTCTGAAGACTTTATAGCCATAGGCCCAGAACTTGTGAATTAAACTCAGCATTTTATTATGTTAAAGATGTGGCTCAATATATCTTGCACAAGCAAATTATAACTATAGTTACAACTTTTTGACTTGTAGCATTTAAAGTACAGGCTAAGTATATAACATTAGCATTTATTTTCCATAGTTTTTACTGAATAATTGGCAAATAGCTGTTTGAAAAGTATGCTGAAAAGTGTTTCATTTGGGGGGATGTTTTTTAATTATGCTGGGTGTAGTTCTAGATTGACAGACATATACAATTTTAGGTCATTTAACAATAAATCTTTTTCAAGTTTTGTGAGTCTAAAATCCCGTGCTAAAAAGACTTAATATTTCTTGTACAAGATCAGCTCAGTATGCAACATAATTGATAATGAACAATTCTGTATTTCTGTTTTTGTCTGCTCCCAATTATAGTGTAAGTGAGTATATATTGTGTAAGAATTGCATATGCTCGTGGGAATCTCTGGATTGGCTTTCACATTAACAAATGGTAGAGATCTCCTTTGTAAAGACACCGAAAATTTTGTAATTTTAGTAATTCCCAGAAGATAATAAACACCAATACTGTTCACAGAAAGGAACTGTTCCTATCGCAGCATAGATTACAAGCTAAGTGAAAGCCAGATGAGGAATAGACGAGGTCTAGCTACTCTTTGTCAAGACATCTGCACTAAGGTAATAAATTCTGTGCTGTAACTAATCTGGACTGGAAAATCCCATGGTGCTCAAATGAATACTAAAGCATAGTTTGACATAACAGCAATATTTCGAACTGTGCTTCATAAAAAGTTGAGGTTCAATCTAGGAGTAATTCCACTTTGACATCAGCTCTGTCTCAAGGCACATTGCTTCATGGTTTTCCGGATAAATCACTTTGTGCGTGTTTTATTTTAAAAGTATCCAATAATAATGTTTATAATATTTTTATCATAAACAATGGAGAAGACACAAAATACTAACCAGGCTTTATCTTTCACAAACTTAGATAAATAGCTGAGTAAAGTGATTGAGAGTTCTAGCGCCATGACACAGGCAGTACTCGCATTTTACCCCCTTTCAGGATATAATCAAAGGCTTCATCCATTCAGGAGGCCTCTGCATTATTAATTGAATTTTCCTTTTTTGGTGCTCATAACAGTTCTCATTCTCTTTGACCATACTGAAAACCAATGAAAATGAGTCTGTTTCTGCTGTCCCTAAGAGGGAAAGCTGGAATTTCCTTCCAATATGAGCCTGTAACTCCTGGGTTTGGTGGATTGAGATCCTGTGCAAGATTTCTCATCCCTGCTCTTCCCAGTGCCACTGTTTTCCTTTTTACAGACTTTTTTTTTAAGGAGTAAAAAAGATGAGCAGTAACCAACCACAAGTTGGCTCATACTGTCTTTAACAGTAATTCTATATTTTAACAGATTATTCCATTATATTACTGATCAAAGGAGGAAACCTCTCCGGTACCAACACCTATCAAGAGCTGGTCAGAAAAACATATGGTCTTGTAGGTTATCTAATTCTTTCAACTCTTCAATTTTTATATCCATTTATTGGTAAGATCACATAAAATATAAATGTTTAAGTTTTATAAATAACAAGGTTTTTCACATTTCCTCATTCTTTCACTGGTTAAATATTAAGAACTCTGTAAAGAATATACTGTATATGCCTCTTCCCTATAAAAAAAAAAAAATGACTTGGTGTCTTCTGAAGAACTACTGAGGAAGAATTCAATGAATTGGAGGACCAGAACAATAGAAATGAACTTAAATGTAATAGCAGAGAAATTCATGATCACACACTTAATGACAAAAGTAGCTATGAGAAATAGCAAAGAAGAGGTTCTGTTCTAGAATGAGTAACAGAGCACAAAGTTGATGTGCATGAAGCAAAAGGAAAATATGACTTTAGAACTACATTGAATTAATATTTTTCCAAAGATGTAGTATTACTGTCATTGGAGAAGGCACTGAGCAGATCTTCCTTGAATATTATGTGCAGTTATTGTTCTTCAAAAGCTTTAATTCAGGCTCATACCCAATGAGCTACTAGGAAACTGGGCAGTCAAGACCCCTTTGAAGAAGAAATAGTAAAAGAACAAACAGGTATAATCTGGGCAGGAACTAATTAGACCAGAAGTTTAAAATGAAGTGATATTCTGAATCTGTCCCCTACAGTAGTAACATAATTAAATCAAATCTTAAATAAGCTTGGTATTTTCACACATGGGGCTGCAAGAGGTGGTGACTTGAGATATCAAGAGTCTGGACTCTGACCGCAGAGTCCCAGATCAAAATTCCTACTTTGGGAATAATCAATCTGAATTTATTACAGATAGCCAAAATTTTTAAGGGAGTCAAGTTACTGTTACTGCAGGCAACAATGTTACACATGTTGACTTAAAGAGTATAATTACTACTTCATAAAGAATATGGAAAAGAATTGTAAAGATGTCAGTCCTTACCCTGGAACCAGTTATGCATATGTATGTGCTTAAATTTATTTCTATAAGTTGTGTTAATGACTTACAATTTCACAACAGTGAATATTTATGCATTAGTTAAGGTCAATACTTGTATGTATGCTGTCTAAATGGTGAAGACCACATGAGTATATAAATATATTTTGTGTGTATGTATGCACACACATGCACACATATACATGCTTCTAGTGTAGAGTAAGATAAGAATGAAATGTGAATGTTAAGGCCACAGTTCTTATTAACGAGAGGAAGGAATGGAAGTCAATATCTGATATCTTCATCTATTTTCTCCTCCGTTCTTCTGGTTTAAAGCTTTTGCTAACTTTTTACATGAGCTAGGAAGTCCTGTGCATTTGATTGCAGGACTGATTGTTAGGCTAACACGGGAGCTTTACTAAATAGAAACAAGAATTTGAAAATAAACTGGCAAGGAATTGCTGTTAGAAACAAACAATTTTAAACAGCATATTTTTCATCTTCTGAAGTAAGTTTATATGGCAAGTCAGCACGATGGCCTTGCTTACCGGACTGGATTCTTGCTGAGGTTGTACCTGTTTAAAAAAAAAAAAAAAAAAAAAAGGATAGGAAATAAAGGAGAGTGTTAAAGAAGTTTTTTAAATTTTGTTTTAAACCTAAAACTTGAGAAGTTGTTGGTGCTAGCCAGAATTCATACAAGAGGGGTAGTGGCATATAATCCTGAAGTCTACAAAATATGTGTATTAAATGTTTATCAAATATTTCATATTTGACTTGTACTAACAAAAAATTTTATTTTCTTTAAGCTATGATCAGTTACAACATAATAACAGGAGACACTTTAACTAAAGTTTTTCAGAGAATTCCTGGAGGTAAGATGCATTGAAAAATTCAGAACAGGGAAAATGTATTGCATAGGAGTATAGCATAAGTGTTTAGGGATTACCTGTTACTTTGCTTTTAAATTACTCTTAAATGTAGTTCAAGTTAAGAACTTGAAGCATATTTGTATGAGTGTGTTTTGGTGAGTTTTTTTTAAAAAGTCTTTCTCAAATAAAACCTATGAATCCTAGTCCTTGGTTATCATTGGACTCAGTGTCAGTGAAGAGACCACATGCTTCAATGAAATACTAAGCAAATAGAAGGAATTTTCCACAGTGGTATATTTACAAGGTCATCATATCTGTCATCTTTTTTAGATATTTCCTATAATAATCATTTGAATACTGAAACTGCCCTTCATCTAGTGAATAATTCTCGATTACTTGCAAATAATATAATGGATTTAATCCTTACTTAAGTATATCTGTAATAGTTGGTCATGGACTCCATATGTAGCTTCCAGTTCTCTTAGATACTCACTGCAAAACCAGATGTGGCACTTGGAGCTTTTTAATTCATGCACTTGTTACCCTTCCTCTGCTGTAAGTTTTCACAGCAGAATCAGTGGAGCAATTTGTGTGCATGTTTGCCATCTACTTTAGCACAAAGTTAAAACATTCTTCAGTGGGAAATTAAACTAAAAAGAACATGTCTGCAATGAAGTGGAAGTTAGTATTTGTATGAACTGTTTGATTTCCACAAGAGAACTATGATTTTTAGCAGGTGAAGCCTGCAAGGTGTGGATGCAGTTTTAACTGTCACACTCTGTTGTTCTGTGAATACCTGATCAGGTTGATAGTGATCATGAATATCTAATAATTTATATACAATATGACTTCTGTAATAGGAGGAACCCCCAGCATGGCACATCTTTTCACTGGCTGGGAGAATGCCTGCCTGGAAAGAGGTGGGAAAGCATTATAATCTCCCAAAGAACAGAGGGAACTGAACACAGACTTTCCATGTCAATTGCCAGTCACTTTCCAGCCATAATCATTCAGCAAGCTTTCATTCAAGCCCATGATTCATGGTAGCCTGACTGAAACTGAGATATGTTTTATTTTAAGTTGTCATTGGCTTGAAAAAAACTACCAGTTGTACAAATAAATCCCACTGATTGCGGGGAGTATTATAACATTATTGTTGCCTTCACATGATTATCTGTATTTTGCAAGTGGAAGCCAGCTGACAGCAAGAAAGGAGGTGCTCAAAAGAAACCTCAAAATTAACTTATTTAGGGTCATTCTTTAAGAATTTGCTTATCTTCAACAGCACAGTAATTGATGTCAACACACAGTGTCAAAAAATCCTTGAGTAAATGGCAGAAAGAAGTAACAGAATGGTTTACTTGACCCAGGCATGATGAAAGAAATACTAATCTATATGTAGAAATGCCAGGCTTCCAAAGTTTGGTATAATATATCCCATATGTTACGCATTTGGTTTGAATTTGCAGAATTCTTGTGATTATGCACATGCTGTGTCTGGCTTCCTCAAGGTTAGTTAATGCCTAGTCTTTATTTCAGTGTTACTTAGCTTGAGTAAAGGAGATAAAAGCCTGATCAACATTGGAGTTTGTAACTCCTAGCCTTTCAAATATAACTAATCTGTTCCTCATGTCAGTCTCTTAGAGAAATAAATTATTTTCTTTTTTGCTTTAGTTGGACCAGATAATGTGCTTACTGACCGTCACTTCATAATTCTTCTTACCACCATCGTCTTTACCTTGCCTATATCTTTATATCGAGACATAGCAAAACTGGGAAAGGTAAATCATAATAGCAGTTGATTTTTGGTTTACTTTTCTGTATGCCATTAGAAAATAAGTGTCAGTCATAACTTAATGTATTTGAACTCAGTTACATCTGGCTAGAGCATGTTAAATATTTTAAAAGTTCAGACTGTCTTCTGTCCTAAGAAAGATCAGAAAACTTGGAATAGTTTAAGCAAAACTTTGGTCTCCATATGAATTGCTGGAGTTTTTCCATCTACTGCTAGTAGAACTTAAATCTTGTAAACACTGGGTGATACAGGCCTGATGTTGAAATGCTGAGCACTGTTGATTAGAAATGTTTAAATGGGAATATCACTTAAAATTAGACAAAGAGTTGCAATTGGCTAGTTATTCAAAAAGAATAACAAATTAAAAGATGATGATATAGGACAAGCTTTCTAATTATAAATATTTGATGTGATATTTAGAACTTGGTTGTTAATTATTCTTAGAAAAAAAAGTACATTATACATTATGCTGCTTAATAAGAGGACAACCTTTCAGCAGCTTACTGACTGAAGTCATGTTTTTACCTTTACAGGTATCGCTTGTTTCTCTGATTTTAACCATTGTCATCTTGATTATTGTAATGGTGAGAACAGTAACATTCAGTCCAGAAGTGTGAGTATTCTTCCACTTGGTACAAAGTGAATTTTTGATTATACGTTATCTGTTATTTCACTATTACATATAGGTGCATAGTTTTGGAACATGGCTGTTTTGGGAGAGACAGATAATTGAAAAAATAAACCTGTATTAGCAGTAATACAAAATCAACTGCTAAAACATACTTTATCTCTTTTTTTTTTTTTTTTCTTCTATTGCACGTAAGCAAATTTAGAAAAAGTCTCAAAAAACCTACAGGTTAATTGGAAATTGCAGGTGGTATGGCTAATAGCAGGTGGCTCCTGAATGGGTATGTGAGGTTGTTTGTCATTTGAGAAATCTTTAATTTTGTCCATTATTGTCAGATGGCTGATATTGAAAATCTTAAAATAGATAGTATCTTAGGAATATTTCTTTTTCTGTTAATATAATGATTTCATAATAAAAGCTGAATACAAATAATGAAAAGAAAAAAGAGAACACAATAATAAAAACTTTATTCCGTCAATTGAGAAAACAACAATATAAGTATGCAAAACTGTTTTCCAGCACTCATACTGTGAAAGTAGTATTTAACATTGGACATTGGAGTGTTCTAGACAATTTAGTACACATGTGGCAATATTTTTATAATTATATTGCAATGAAGTGTTATGAATCTATTATCTTTACTTATGGCCTAGAAGGTCTGCCTTTTTCCTTATCCTTTAAATGTGAAGATATATTAATGTGGTGGGTGCTGAATGCTTATTTATTTATTGGAATAGTTTTATATAATATTTCTAATGTTGCTTTAAGAAATGGATTTTTTCATCATGATTTTCAGCAGTGTTACGCATAATTGTTAATTTGTCTTACTGCTATGGTACTTGGGTTAGTTGCAGGATATTCATGTTTCATGCTAGGAAGATGGCTAGAATAGCAGTTTCTAAGGTTGTACCAGATGATATTGTCTATGATCCATAAAATGATGGACTCAGAACAGTGTGGGACTTCCCCCCCACCATCTTGCTGAAGCAGCATGCTTTTCATGCTGTGTTAAAGGGGTGTTTGAAAGGGTAATCTCAAAATCCCCTGTCAAAAAAGAAAGAATGGTTATATATAATGGTTAAATATATATTATATATACATATATATAATCTATCTAATGGTTACTGATAACCTTGTTACTAGGGTGACATTTCTTCTCAATGGTTGTGATGCACTGAAAAATATGGAAGGCATGGTTTTATTTTTTCTTACAATAAGTAATGTTGGGTTTTGAGTGATTCTTGAAGTTTTGCTTTTTAATTCTTTAGAAAGTTCCGTTTTTGCCTTTACACTATTGTTTTCAAAATGCATCTAGCAAGCTGATAAACTGTTAATCAGATTTTTTTTGCCTCACAAACATTCTATCAATGTCTATTTTTAATATTTTTACTATTTGTATTTTACAGTTAGAAATAGACATATACTTTAATTATTAAAATCCTCTTCTAATATTTTGTTAATGGTATAATGGTATGCCATCTCTTTTTATACAATGAGAATAAAGAACACTAATACATTTTAATATGGGTCTCATCATGGTGTTATAACAAGTGAAACAAATAACGCATTTACTGTAAACCCTTATTAAAATACAATAGAAGTTGGTGTTTTCAAAGAGATGTAAAAAAATCATTATTATGAAACAGTGCTTAGATCTGTCATACAGGAAAAGAATTTGTACAATCCTAAATAAAGGCTTGATAGGGCCAAGAGACAATATTTAATCCCTACCATTGTTACACTTCAGAACTGATTGTATGCCTGTCATTGATGACAGGTGATTGTCTAGTTTGTTCTTGGCAATTCCATGATTTCCCATTCCAGTTCTTAACTAGCCTTTTCTTATGAATTCTTCCTAAATGTGTATCGTATGTCTCTTACTGCATTTCATGTTGGTTGCTTTTTGGCCTAACCACAGTGGACATGGACAGCAAACTGTTCATTCTTTTTCAAATGCTTAAAAAACACCTGTAAAGAGCTGTAGCTTGTTCCCCTTTGGTGATCCTTTCTATAGACTAAACAAACAGTTCCTTCAGTGTTTCTCTTGCTTGTTATTTCCTGTGCTATTGATCATTCTCAATGGCTGCCTTAAGTTCTCTGCAAATTAAAGTGAGATGGTGGTGCCCCAACTGCCTGTGGCATTCCCATTGAGGAGCAGAGAAGAAAGATTGATGTATCTTACATGCAAAGTGTCTTGAGGTCCCTTTCAACTCCATCTTTTGGGGATTGCCACGCTCCTGTTTATGTAACCTAGTTTGATGTTTGCGTCTTTGGAAAGTAGCATGACGTTGTGGACGTGCCTTGAATTTGCAGTCTAATAGAAGCACCAGGCCTTTCTCTGCAGAAATGTGAGCTGGCAATTTTTCCTTTCTTTTACTCTGTTTTCATGAAGTTTGGGGTTTTCTTATCCCCTGCTCCTCTGTTCTCGTGAAGCCTTTTTTTTCCCTCTGAATAACTGTAGAATTTGTCATTACAGAATTGAATACTGCTTTATCAGATGATTTCTCCATTTACTGACATATTTACGATTTTCTTTTTTCACCCTGTTCTCTAGCATGCTTGTGTTAACTGCACATTTCATGCTTTCTGTTAAGGATGCTTCTTACTTTTTGTTCCATCATTCAAGTTACTGCTCAGTACATTCAGAAGTGCTGCACTCAGGTCAGGTTCCACTGGAATCCTGTTTGGTTATCTTCCCACTTTGATAATTACTCTCTCACTTACCTTTATATTTTTCAAAGTGAAGATTGCTTCCCTTTGAGAGGTACAATAAGATTATCCAGGGATGATAAAACTGTCTTTCTGCTTAAATTCAATCCATGTTCCAGCTGAAAATTGTATCTATTATTTGGACAACAGAAAATATTATCTTTCCTAGAAACCTTCTGCAATGTGTTAGACAACTTTATTACTGTTTTTAATGATTTGATATGCTTGAAACTGTAGGTTGAAAAACAGCAATTATAAGTCTTTGGAGTATTGCTTTTTTTTTTTTTTTTTTTTTTAGTTGCTTTGGGAGTGGGGCTGGTTGTTCAGGGACATTGTAGGGATGTTATTTTCTTGTTAGTTCTCAGGAAAAAAAATAATGTATTTATGATGAGGGATTACTTGGTTTAATTTATTTCCTCTTATGACAAATATGAAACTCGGGTACTTTTTTTCCCAGTTTTGCTTTTGATTAATATCATCCATATGATTATTGTTGACTGAAGGACGTCATAAACCTGCAGATAAAATCCAGTTTTTTTAAAATTCTGGACCCAGAGTTTAATCTCAAGTTTAAGATAATTTTGATAATCCATTCTTTACTTTATTTCCACCTGCTAATAGCTGGGTGTTCTACTGTGATCAAAAACAATGGGTTAGAATTGTCTCAAACTGTAAATATGCAGCATGTAAATACTGCATAGAATAACTTCATGCTTCAAAGCTGAAAATAACATCCATTGCTGTAAAAAGCAATATTTTATATAGCTTATGAAGATGGATCATTTTAATTTGGTGTTCTTTTGGAAAGAATGTCATGATGTCAGTGTCTGCATAATACATATATCTCTCGGAAAAACTTCAAGATTATCTGCTACACATAAATAGGATGTGAGAATTACTCAGCTGGCAGCTGATCACAGGGACAAAACACCAAGTGTTCAGGAAAATAACTTGAAAGTAGGAAGTTGATTCTTTCTTTCATATAAGTAATCCAATAGTAAGCAAGATAAAATTTAATGTGTGATGAAATTAAAAAATAAAACTAAGCTACTGTATATTTACAGAACTCTTAAGTAGTTCATTTAGGAAGAAAGAGGAGTTAAAGCAGCTGTAATTAAGTGGGGCTGACACAGTTTTGCCTCGTCTGTGTTTTTTAACAACCAAGATGACTGATTAATATAAAATTCAAAGCTGATGTGAGCATTACTCATTTTCTTTCCATTATATTGATTTAAATTATATTCAGCATCTATAAACTTTTTCAGTGTCTCTAAACTTCTAAAGATTAAACAAAAACTAAAAAGGTATTTTACCTTAGAGTAGAATTGAATTGAAATTTTACAATTAATTTCCTAAATGTCTAAATCATTGAATTAAACCTGAATTAATCTGCCATGTGTTCTTGGATTATTTTGATAACTGCTGGTTTGCACCTAAACTTGGAGATTTGTCACTGATCTTCAATCCAAAACAATGGAACTCTTTTGCTCATTCAAACTTGTAGCACCCCGTCAAACATATGACTTTGCTTCCTCTCTAGAAATTAACTTTTTTTTTTTTCTTCAATCAGTGTTTCATACCTGTGAGCTGGGTTCAGATCAGGGATGTATGTTTCTCTTGCCTTCCTTAAAGATATTTTGCTTCTGATGCACTCTGTTGCTGTATTATATTTGGCAGCATTTCTACATAAATGACAGAAAAGATTTTTTGCATAACATGGATCTTAAGATGGGCAATATTATACTGTAAATGTTTTACAAGAAGTAGAAGATATGCTGTTTTAGAGCACCAAACAAATTTGCCCAACTCTTACTCATGATCTGGATGTGAAATACCTTTTACCCCATTAGGAGGTCTTAACCTTTGCCTGGCTCATTTGTTCTTTTCATTTTCCCCTGTTCTTATGTAGGTAAACACGAATATTTTCAAAACTTTTTTAAACTCACTAGCACGTTTATTGTGCTATACTTTCCCTTAAGTATACTGAAGACTGAGTAGAGTCTTATTTTCTTAACCTCTAGGCTTTCTTCTTTGCTAGGCTTCACTACCTTCCTAAGGACAGTTCTTATTGTCAGTCTGTCTTGCTGTTGTCTGAATTTCAACTGAGATTTTTTTCCCATCTGGGATCTCCCTTGGAACATCTTTTTTTTCAATCTTTTATTATTTTTCTTCCAAGGATCACAGTTATATTACCTCTCAGCTTTTACTTTGTGTTACGACTTCTGCTATGTGTGATAGACAGTACAGCTCTCAACAAGTACATTTAGTATCACAAACGTATTTCTTCTGTTAACTTTCATTGTGTTTTATCTAACTACTTCTCCAGCATGAAAAAAACTTTGTGTTCATGCAGGCGTAGCCTGTGTTTTTATACACTGAGTGAGGAGCAGTAAGCTAGCTGGTTTTGTCATTCATGGATATTTGCAGCTACTGCTATTCTTGTATGAGCAGCAGTTAAAATCTTCCCCTAACAATTCCTAACAAGAATGTAGGTCAAACTGGTTAGAACAAAGGTCCTTCTCAAAAAAAAAAAAAAAAAAAAAAATCCATCTTGAACAGTAGCAGCAGGATTGAAAAAGCAGAACAGGTATAGTGTTACCTGGTATTCTTGTGACAGACTCTATCAGCCTGTGTATGCATCTGCCTACACAGACATATATTTATATGAATGTATGTATGTTTACCTTGACACTTGATATTTTCATTGGGTACCCTTTGTCTTCTAAGTCATTTTAAGTGGTTGTTCACTGTATGGCTCCTCCATAACTAACAGCTACTGTTTCCTGACACAGTTTTCTCTTTCCCAGTCTGAAGTCTTATTTTATATAGACACTTTCGTGTCACCTGCACCCTTTTCCAGGAGCTTTGCATAAGTCTGTATGTCCTTATGCAGACTGGACTTGAGGGTGATTTGTTGTTGATACAGTGAGAACTCTAGAGCTGTTGACTCTTAGTTCTAAACAGTCAGAAATGAAATTTCTTACTGTGTTGCTTTCAGTTAGTTTACATACCACATCTGTGTGAGATCCATCTATTCCCACGGTATGAAAATGTTTTTCAAAATACATGCAGCAGTATTTGACTTACTGTAAGAAACGGTCGCATACTGTTGCACATGTCATCTGTACCAGCGTGCATTGTATGACATTGCAATCTGCTGGTAGTGTTCAAATCATGAATCTGAAATTCTTCCTCAGTTCCACAACTAGAATGGAAGGAATTTATCTTCTTAGGCTGCTAAGTAAGCAGGGTTTTGTTCTTCCGGATTTTTTCCCCCCCAAATAATACTCCTAATGTGATTTGTTATTCATCCATAAAGCAAAGCTATATTTTGATCTGTTGCATATTGCTAGTGCATAAGCAAACACTGTGCAGGGGGAAAACTAGCTCCTGTGATTTTTATTTTTTTTTTTTAAATTGATTGTTTGGCCACTTTCTTCAAAATGTTTCAACTGAAATTCACATGCTTTCTACATTCCATTTTTTAAATTCCTGTCTGTAGGAGCTTATAGTATAGCTATACTGTTGCACAAGATGTACCGTTTTCACAGAAATTAAATGTGTTTCAGACAAAAGCATTTTTTATTTATGTGCATTGTAAAAATATTTTGGTTTATAGATAATCTAAATGTTAATTATTAATAGAAAAGGAGGTGAGGAGACTTCCACAAACTCTGTTGTCAAAGAATAATACAAAAAAAAAAAAATTCATTCTGCATGTTTGATATCAAAGCTGACCTCTAGTGGTTACAGAATGGAACAGTTGTAATGTTAGCTTTCTGTATTCTATTTTTATTTTGAAATTTTATTGATTTTTTTTTTCCCAATCAGATGTGAAGTTTTCTTGAAAAATAATACATTCAAAATTATGAATATGAATTGTCCACAGACATCTCTAGTGGTTTGAAATCAGTGGCATCAGGTTATGGGAGACTACTCTATATAAGGAACTACAGCAGCTATAGCAGGTCGGAACTCCTGTTTCACAAGAGAAATGCCAGATATCTATATTTCATCCATAGTATTTCTTACATCTACATGCTGAGTCTGAGAATGTTTTAGGAGGGCCATACTCAGCTGCATAAGTCTAGAAGCAGTATGTTACAGTAGTCAAGTCAATATACTGCATCTCAGGACAAAAATGAACTTGACTTTGATGCTCAGGTTCTGTTCACTTCAAAGTTAAGCTTAGCAGCCACAGCTTAAGAGCTGAAAAGGTGCTCTGAGTCTGAACTAAATGTGCATTAGATACTGTAAAACTGTTTTTTTAATATGGAAAAGGTAGGATTGACTATTTGAGCTCTCAAGAAATAGTAAGATATGAGTCCTGAAAGGGGAAACAGCTACATATTTTTTGTCTTCTTTTTCTTTTTAGGGGGTGGGGATAGAGTTTAAACATTTGAAAGCAATGAAACCTAGCATAGCGTGTGCCATTACGGCTGTCAAAACCAGCTAGTTATCACCAGACAGAGGGAGAGAAAAAGCTGCCATTGTTACCTTCACAGAACTGATGTCAGTGTGTGATGTCAGAGTGCCGTACTGCTTTCTAGGGCAGTAGGAAAATAGCAGCTAAGGCCTCAGGTGGCAGCAGTTTTCCCTCTAAATAAAAACAGAACAATCAAATGTGGCAGCAGCCAACTTTTTAAGAGCAAGCTTCTTTATACTGTTCCTTTGTCTGTGCTTCAGTATTACAAATATAATATTCAACTGGCTTGTGAATTTCATTTATTATTTTTAGCAAAGTGTAGTTCCGGAAAGGATGTTTCATGTCCTTCCCCTTTCCTTCATTTTGGCTCTTTATTCAGAGAGGAAGTTCATGCATCAAATGGATTTTAACAAAGTTCCCTGATGGTTTTCTGTAGTCCTCCTTTAAAAATTACAATCACCAAAGGTTCAAAATTGTGGGCATATCTTAGAGGAGCAGATGTGGGGGATATTACATTCTTGCCTGATTATAAAAGTCTCTATATACTCTCTTACGCTTTAATTTATCAATCCTTTGGGAACTAGCAGAATCCCTTTACTATGAGGAATAGTTAGAACAGGTGTAAAGAAAGGCAAACTGCCTCACCTGATTTGTAGCCTAGGAAAAAAGCATTTCTAGACTGCATGGATTACATGTTCAAATTCAAAGGAAGAATTTGTCTCTAAATAGTCAGAAGAGATTTTGGGTTGAGATAACCTTACTTAGAATCAGTAAAAGCTTTTATCTTGCCTGTTGGTGTTTCTTGGTATATGATGACTTGAAGAGTTTATTTACAAAACTGGTCACTGAAACAGGCTGACATTTTTAGCTGTAAAAACTGATTACAGAAATATTTCAGTTAAAACAAGGGACGTGAGAAGGGTATCTCCCTAATTTCAACTTATTGTTGATGAACACTGTGGCCTACTTCAGAGAGTTCTGGAGATCTGACTAGCAGTTCTAAGTTATTTTTAATAGCTCATAGTTGAAAAGAGGATAATCTATTAAAACAAATGTCTGTTTTAGTCCCAAATCAGAAAATGCATGGATATTTGCAAAATCAAATGCGGTACAAGCCGTTGGGGTGATGTCATTTGGTAAGTAATTTTTTTCAATATTCAGATCAACTGTAAGAAATTATTTAATATTTTGGATCTAGAAATTGCATTTTTTTAATTGTTATTTTTTTTTATATTCATGTTAAGCTGATTTAGGAAAAGAAAATTAAATTGACTGAGTCATCTATATGAATTTAATTGTTATGGTTTAAGACATTATCCCATCCATTGCCCATCTGGCTTTAGAGGCTATTGCCACTGTAGCAGAGACAGTGGTGTGGCATGTGAATCCAGCTCAACTGCCTGGGTCATCTTAAAACACCTGCACCAATAGGGTTAGTCTAACTGATAAACTGAGGAGGCTGTGATCATTCTGTGTTCTCTTAGATAACCTCTAACAGAAAAATCTTAGCCTGCAATGCATACATTTGCTAGAGAGGGCCTGTTGCTTCCCATTTCTCACAATGAATCATTCAGGTGAGTCTCAACTCTCCTCCATTACCCTCATTCTAAAATCTGTTCCTGCCTGCAGGGTCTGGTATATTACTTCTTGTTAACGCTGCGATAATCTGAGGCCTCCCAATGCTTGCTGCTGCCTAAAATGGATGTCATAGGAAGTCTGAAAGCAGGAAATGGCTCTGTGAATTTAAAAAAAAAAAAAAAATCTCAGAATTGCTATTGAGTTCTTAAGCAAAAGAAAAGTAGGAAGAGGAAATAGAGGTGGAATGGAGGTGTGGAGGGTGGGAAACAGCATGACATTTTAGGATAATGTAATTGGAATAATCTCAGGATGAATATAAACCTTCATCAAATCAAATAAGTAAGTGAAAGTTCAAGCCATTTATCTTTGCCACTCATTGCAGGATTAATGTTTGTATTTAATATGAGTGGCTTCAAACTGTGCTGTGTCTCTCCTACCTTGGAATATACACTCCGTAAACTTATTTTATATGCATGAATTCATACATTTGCTTTAACTGTCATGTCTGTTTCAGCATTCATCTGCAACCATAACAGCTTTTTAATATATGGGTCTCTGGAAGAACCCACGTTAAAGAACTGGTCTCGAGTCACGCATGTGTCTGTCTCACTTGCCGTTGTTATCAGTGTAGTGTTCGCTGCGTGTGGATATATGACTTTTACAGGATACACAGAAGGTAAACTGCTTGATCCCTCAATTTTGGTGCTTGCTGTAATCCTTACATTTCCACCTTTCTGTCTGACTTTTGCTGTTAATATCTTAGTATGATTTTGGCATTTTTACAATCACTATGTTTGGACAGAAATCGTTAGGACAGTCTTTGTAGTTACCCAAAAACCAAAACAGGATACAAAGATGTCAGCTAGGTGCTAACAGGCATCAGATTCCCAAGCGTAAGCCTCACAGGTGAAAGTCCCCTTTGAATACTTCCATAATCAAAATACTTCTGAGGACTAAACACCTATAACTTAGCCACATGGTCCACTATCGGAGAGCAGTAAGAACAAAAATTGCCTTGATTTTTCTACAGGGTGCCTGGCATATATTTCTATACATTCTCCTGTATCTTTTCCTGTCTATGCTAATATAGCGTCCTAGCTCTGACTTAGAGATATTTCCTATCTTTACAACAGCTGTTCTGCTGTAACTAATCCTACTGTCACCTCTGTGGGTATATGAATATGTGTATAAGTATAAATTTATATAATCAATGTTACATCATAATATTTAACATCATTTTGCTGAAGTAGAAAAGGTGCTTTCAGAAGAACAAGGCAAATTTGTTCAATGCATTAGCTGCTTCTGGGAAAAATACACATTTCATAAGCAAGCAGATTTTCTGTTATTTAATAGTGCTGTTCCAAACTGTAGAAGGCAGCTTCCAAGCTTTTTCCTTTCCTGATGAGCAGCAGCATGTAGTTGAGAACAGAGGAATTGTAGGATGGGGGTTACTGGTTGATCTGTCCTTTTTTCCTGCTTCCAGTGCTGTTTATGCAGAATAATTTACTGTCCTAGATGCAACTGTAGCTAGACTAAGTGCAAACTGGCTGAGATATTTCGAGTATAGAAAGCTCTGACTGCAGGTATCCCTCAGCATATGACTCTACTGTAAGCGGGTTCTGTCTTACCTTTTGTCTCCCTTGTCAAAATCTTTTGGCTGTTTTCTCTGAAGGTACACCTTGTTGCTTCTTCAGTGCCATTGTGATCCTAAAAGTCGTTAATCATAAGATGGTATAGTAAATGGGTAGAAAAGACCTGATAGATCAGCTGATCACTGTCTTGCAGTGTCTCTTGTGCCTCAGAGATCATTATTCCAGATTCTTTGTGGTAAACACTAAGCAAGATGGTGATTTGATTCTCTAGCAATGCTTTTGTTGTTAGATGTAGGATTTGCTAGGCAATAATCCATATGTTTATAATGGGCTTTCAGGGTCAGAATATTTAAAATCCTGCAGTTTACCAGCTGTGACTAAATACTATCAGGGAAATGCAGTTCTTCAGAGGTAACTCCCTGGTCTTCCTTGTGTAATTGTTGTTCTAGGCATTACATTTTTAAAGGAAATGTATCTTTTACATACCAACTTTCCTTCTGAATCTGTCACATATTTATTTAAACAAGTACCAGCATCTTGTACAAAATCTGTGCTAAGGGGAATATAACAGATTAAAAACTCTGATGTGTGTATGTTAAAATATTTTTGAAAAGTAAATGCTACTTGAAATAAAAACACTGCTACTAGCAGGATAAGGTGGAAGTTCCTCCTGAATGTAATTTGTCACTGTAACTACAGTTTCTTGACATGTGTCAGAAGAGGGGATCAGAAAGTCTCAATTACTCCAGTAACTCCAGTAACTTACACTTCAATTTGCAAATAGGCAAATGACGTGAAGTTCAAACTAATTGATGTTTTGCTATGCCTCAGGAGATATATTTGAAAACTACTGTAGAGATGACAACCTTGCTACATTTGGAAGGTTTTGTTATGGAGTTACTGTAATTCTGACCTTCCCCCTTGAATGTTTTGTGACCAGAGAGGTAAGAATTTATTACATTCTCCCTTTAACAATGTTGATATATATTAATAATATTCTCACATTATTAATACATATTGTAGCTGAATTCAATGCTTAATCTGTAATAAAAATCAGCATATCCTATCCTGCTACATGGAATGAGTATGAGGTACTAGTTGTACTGCTTATATTCTGACAATATAATGTTGTATTACATTTATTATAATATTATCCAATATTTACTTAATAAAATATCCAATAATTACTTAATAATATCAGGACTTCTTAAAATTCCAAGTTTGGCATAAATGCCGGTGGTGGTGTTATATTGAGAATAGGCAAAAATAGCATATTTATCATGCTTACTAGTTGTGCTCTGTGAAAGTATCTCCATCTAGAAAATCCATCTGTTCAATAAATAATTGTGAGTGGTTTTTACTCTATAGTGGGCAAATGAGAAGAAAGTAAGTATACCCTAAATCCTGCAGGTGTAACTAAGTCAGTCTTACAAGTGTTTTGCAATTTTAGTAATGCTTGTTATGATTTATTTTTGGAAGCGGATGAAGATGTTTTCTTGAAGCAAGATAGGTAAAGTTCAGTCAGTATATTCTCACCCATTCTTTTAGTTTCCTAAGGTTAGAAGATTTTGAATAAGCTGTTAACATAAAGAGCAAAATCAAGGTTTAAAATTGTGGTTCTGTTTCAGGTGATTGCCAATGTGTTTTTCCATGGGAACCTCTCAACAGTTTTCCATATTGTTGTGACAGTAGTTATCATTGCTGTGGCGACTGGTGTATCATTAGTGTATGATTGCCTTGGAATAGTTTTAGAGCTGAATGTAAGTGAACCTGTATACTCTTTTATTTAATAGATCGCTTTTTTATAAAACAGAACTCCGCAAAATCCACAGCTCTACTGAAAATCTTATGTAATTTGACATAGTAATCAGTAGAAATGTTAGCAGGAAAAAAAGGAATTATTCACTGCTTCAAAATCAGATAATTAAAGAGAAAGGAAGTTCAGGGTGTAAAGTTCATATGGTTGGGGAGGGCTTTTAGAACAGTTCTGGAGATATGGCAAGTGGCTATGACTTACCTAATGTATTTAAACTGCAGTGGAAATCACCAAAATACTCATCCTAACTGTATTGCAGGACTGAATCTAGCATTTCTTTCTCTAATCCCTGCTTCTGATGAAGTTGGCAAATTACCAAACACTGGGGCAGATCCTAAAGACTGCCTTGTGCCAAAGGCAAAAAACAAAGGGGGGTGGGGAGGAAGAAAGAAAGAACCAGTAGTAGTGAGACCACAGAGATAGTAACTGGAATTTTTCCCTGCTTTGGACTTAGCAAGGAGCAAAACTGAGTAATTTCATAACCTGAGTGTATGATTTTTAGGAGGAAACTGCTTTGCCAGTAAACATTCCTGTGTCTGGTATCACCTCATAGCAGAGATGGAGCTTACCAAGCAGGCCACACAAGGCACTTACTGCCTTGAACCAGTTTTAAGACAAGTTTATGTAACTTTTTTGGTTAGCTGGAACTTCCATGTAGTCTACTTGAGTCCTAGACTACTAGTTAGCAAAGTAGATTTACCAGATTAAGTCAGTCTGGTTTGGCACAGAATGTACATTTAATCAAAGGGAATATTAAAAAAAAAAAAAAAATACAATCTTCATTTATCATAAAATCATAGAATGGTTTTGGTTGGAAGGGACCTTAAAGATCATCTAGTTCCAACCCCCCTGCCATGGGCAGGGACACCTTCCACTAGACCAGATTGCTCAAAGCCCCATCCAACCTGGCCTTGAACACTTCCAGGGACGGGGAATCCACAGCCTCTCTGGGCAACCTGTTCCAGTGCCTCACCACCCACACAGTGAAGAACTTCCTTACATCTAGTCTAAATCTACCCTCTTTCAGTTTAAAGCCATTACCCCTTGTCCTATCACTACATGCCCTTGTAAAAAGTCCCTCTCTAGCTTTCTTGTAGGCCCCCTTTAAGTACTGGAAGGTTGCTATAAGGTCTCCCCAGAGCCTTCTCTTCTCCACGCTGAACAATCCCAACTCTCTCACCCTGTCTTCATAGGAGAGGTCCTCTCTGATCTCTGCCCTCTGATCATCTTCGTGGCTCCCCTCTGGACTCACTCCAACAGGTCCTTTTCCTTCTTATGTTGGGGGCCCCAGAGCTGAACGCAGTACTCCAGGTGGGGTCTCACAAGAGTGGAGTAGAGTGGGAGAATCACCTTCCTCTACCTGCTGGTCACGCTTCTTTTGATGCAGCCCAGGATACGGTTGGCTTTCTGGGCTGCGAGCACATATTGCTGGATCATGTTGAGCTTCTTGTCAACCAACACCCCCAAGTCCTTCTCCTCAGGGCTGCTCTCCATCCATTCTCCACCCAGCCTGTATTTGTGCTTGGGATTGCCCCGACCCATGTGCAAGACCTTGCACTTGGCCTTGTTGAACTTCAACAGTCTTGATATCCACCAGTAGAGAAATATGAATAGGCAGTCTCTATACGTGAAAGTAAGATGATCTGTCTTCTCAGAAGGCTTTCTGTCCAGCAGAAGAGCTGCTTTTTGGCTCTTCACCACAGAGAGCATTTGCTGCTGTTTCTCTGACTCTGCTTACTTTTTTCCTGCTTTCTGGTTTTAAAACAAAACACAAGCCATTGTGTTTGCCCTGGGGTAATTCCCCAAGGAAAGCATTCAGTCATACAGGTGTCAAGGGCAGGGTCCACAGATTTTGCTGTGCTATTCTTTTACTGGGTTGCTGGTTTGTGTTGTTTCACATACTTAAGAGTCTCAGTTTTTATGAAGAAGATACTTTGTGCATGTGCCTATTTTTGATGTCTGTACTGTTCATTGTTAACAGGTTCTACCGTAAAAATATACAAAAGTTTGTACAAACAATGATGCAAAGATATTCAGCAGGCTGGATTACTACCTCACCATAATTAAGTTGAAACATAGTGTTTGTTAAGTATGTGACAAAGTAAATGTTCAACATTTTCTGCATAAAAATGCTTTCTTTTGGCATGTAGGTCATGTTAATCTGCTGTGGCTTTACTATAAAAAGCATTTAAGAAGGTGCTTTTTATCTGTCCCTATCTAAGAGAGCATTTAAAGAGGAGCTGAATTTTTAATAAGAGAGGAGGTTCTACTCTCTCAAAGGGAGCTTTGCTTTCACAGTGAAGTCAACCTAAATCAGGTCATAAATGTAGAAATTGATCAGAATTCTTTGAACTGCTACATGATGTTTCCACTTTTTTTTTTTTTTTTTAGGCAGTATTATATCTAGACTCCTACATGGAACAATCTTAAATATTTTAAGTCAGTTACAGTATTGCAGAACTATTATGTTTGGACTTTTACTGTACTTCTATAACTGAGAAACTTCTGGTAATCAGATTTAATAGCACTTGCAACATAAAATATTCTGTATCAACAAAGCAAAAGCATTTAAATAAATCTGAACTTTTTCAAATATTTTTACAGATATTTTTGTAAGTTATTTGTGACTTTGAAAAGAAAGTTTACCATATAGTAACACTGGAAAAAGGCCTCTATTCTCTGGCTTTACTGTTGCATCAACCTAATCACAACCATTTTAAAATTTAGGTTTTTCATTTTCACATCTACATGTACATGCTTATGAGGGTTTTTTCTATTGTTGTTTCCCACACACAGGGAGTTCTGAGTGCTACCCCACTTGTTTTTATCATCCCAACAGCGTGTTATCTAAGGCTGTCCAAAGAACGATGGAACCATTCAGATAACCTCATATCCTGCCTGATTCTTGCTGTCGGTGTGCTAGTGATGACAGTTGGGTTTGTTTTGACTATCTTGCATCCCCAGGAATGTAGCCATGGAAAAGAAATGTTCTACTGCTTCCCTAGTAATGTTTCTTTTCACAACAGTACGCTTCCACCATAGGTAGCACATCAATCTCCAGACTAGATCAAGTATCTCTCGCAGCAAGCCATACATGCCAGTTTAAAGGAAAGTGGAACAAAGAGCTTTCATTTTGATAGGCACTAAGAATTTTAAACTGTATAACTGTATTTACACACTTGGTTTTATGCTGCCATCCTTTTCCAGATAAGACTTAAGTTTTAGCTGTTGAAACAGAAATTCTCAGAGGTGCCTTTCAGTAGACATTACTTTAACAACTTGCAAACCTATCAAAAAAGGCTGCATTTTTTTTAACTTAGTCTGCAGTGTTGTTTAAAAGCTATAAATGAAATGTTTAGGAATGTAAACATCTCCCATGTTTTATTGCTGTCATTTAGTTTTTATTAATTTTATAATCTTTTAATGTATATTTATTAGTACACTATATTATGGGGTTTTTTTGAAGGCCTGAAAAAAAAGTATGTCTGGGTTTCTCTCTGTGTATTAAACTACTGCTGTTAAATTGAAAGACCCCTATTAATTCTGTCTTTGATTTTGCAATAACTGTCCTTTAGTGCTGAAAGCATCCCTTGTACTGACTCTTGAGTCAAGGGCAATTTTGTATTCTGACTGAACTGTAACTGATACAATTCAACTGTAACTGTTACAATTTGTTGTCTTCTAATTAAAAGATATTGCATGAATAAATCCACACAGGTGAATTTAAAAAGATTCAAGTAAATGGTATTTGTAAAAATTTCAAGATTGCCAGAGAAGAAAATGACGTGTGTAACAAACACAGCTTAATTCTTACATTTATAACCCTATTTACTATTTCTGAAACTGGATTGAAACATTGCGATATGCCAGGCATGTGCAGCTTGAGCAAATTCTGTAAGAAAACATTCTAAAATTGGTTATCATTCTAGTCCTCTGATTCTTTTAATACATGGCTATTGATTTTGTCATCGTTTGTTAAATTTTAGTGATTTGTTATGTTCTCCAAAATTCATTTAACATTAAGGATTCATGTATATGTATGTTAAGATATATATCTGCATATATAAAAATACATGCACACACATGCCTAAAGAATATGAGTAATTTGAAGTTGAGAATTAGTAATATAAGTATCCTCTGTATCAGTACTGGGATTCTGAAAATGTTTTGTTATCAAATCGAACTGTGTATTTGAATTAGTTTTTGCATTATTGTGGTCGTTGTGGTTCCTTTTGCCAACCATTCCTTGACAACTATATGTATAACGCTACTCCATTTTTTATGCTGCTAAATGAGGTGGTGATGGTTTTTGTCTACAGTTCGTCCTGCATGACAATGCTATTTCATTCAAGACTTCTAGCTAAATAGATCTTTAAGTAAGGGTAGCTAGACTGATAATACTCATAAGAATAACACACTTTTTAAAAGCAGTGCTTTCATAATATGTGTTTTAAGTATTGTTGGGGTTTTTTTGTTTTGTTTGTTTCGTTTGTTTCTTTTTAAGTTCTAAAGCTCTTAGAGAGAACTGGGAGTCTTATTGTGCTTTAATTTCCCTGCATAGAGTCAACTTTGAGGGTGTAAATTTATCTGTTGTCCAGCTACCTGGTACTGTTGACAGAGAATATTTTTCACCAGTTTAGATCCAGCAATAGCTGATTTTGTCTTAGCTGTGAGTGAGTAGTTGCTGGATAGATTCCCCTTCTTCTATGCCAGATGGAGTTAAATAATATTTCCTCGTGACAGCTAATGAGATCTTTCTGATGAATCAGAAATCTCTCATGAGTTTTTCTGTTTTTTTCAAAATTTTATTTTTAATTTCTTTTGTTGAAGTATGTTACCCTGTTTCAAGTATTAACTAGAAGCTATTCTTGCTTTAGAAGGTCAATGGAATAATTTACAGGATGCATTGTAGTATTACCTGTTCAACTTAAAGATTCTGCTGAGGCTGTGTCAATATTAAATCATGCTTACATGTCCTTTATGAAGGACAAGTCTTTCTATGCCTTTCTACTTTATAAATGCAGATTTAAAGAAAATTTGTTTCATGATGCTTTGTAATTTGAAAAGTGTAAAGTCTGAGGTAGTAATGGTCAGTTAAATGTTTTCATTGTTGATAAAGCTTCTTTTGCTCTTAAAAGTTTCTTTTGCCAAAATTAATTGCATTCATGTAACCATATGCTCAGTGGTTTGCATTCATGAATTTGCCAGGTGGCGATGGGGCTCTCCCAACCATAAGTATACTGAAAAAGGGAAGTCAGACATCATGGATGCCAGAATTTAAAGTTAACTGCTATTTGGCTAATGGCTTTATAGAAGCTATGGTTCCTTCCTTTCCAGTATTACATAGTGTAACTTACCTTTATTGAAATGGCAAATAACAATAACATGCTATATGCTTTCTTAGGACCTAGGAGGTCTGAATACAGAAAGAAGCACCGTTTTATTTCATAATAAAAATTGTGATAGTCAATGTTTTTTGGAAACAGTTAAGAGTCCCCAAAATATAATGTAGCTATCACCAAAGCAATACAGAAAGCATTTAAGGATATAAAAATAAAGCTGTTATAAATATGACAGTAGGTAAGTCTTGATGCAATAGAAAAGAAAGATATGTAAACTTAAAAGGAAACATTACAGCAAAGAAAGTACAACCACACTAAAGAATTACTTGAAAATATACTTAATTTAGGCTTCAAACAGAAGTGTCTTTCTGTGACTAAAAAAGTAAGGCAAAAGCAGCAATTTACAATCTGGTAGTTTTAATGGAGCTCACTGACAATGAATGAAAACTGGTTACTACCTGTGTTATACTATTGGACAGACTTTTGCACTGAAGAGTATACTTTAGATTTGTAGTTATAAAGCAGGTTTGGTTGGTAAGCTAAAGGTATTCAGCATTGCTTAACTACAGAACAAATCATAACCTCTGGCTCTTTATTTTTCAGTATGATAAAGTTTTCTTTTTCATCTCAGTATCTTTTCAGATTTTTATCTTCTTTTGGCTTGTTGACAGTGCAGGCTGGGGTTTGTTCTAGCTTTGTAAAATCCATTGGGATGCTCTCACTGGCCTCAGCCTGTGCAGGATCTCACCACTATCATAGTACTTCAAGCAGAGGAGTGCTGTGCACAAAAGTGGAAGGAGTGCTGGAAGCAGCAGTATCCCCAACTCCAGATGCTCTTGGTGGCAGGATTTCACGAAGTCCAGGTGGAGGGAGAACAGCAATGTTTCACAAGCACTTGCTGGCAGGTTTTTCACATCAAAAGCTGGTAGCGTGACTCACTATTTCTTCCAAGTTCCTCTCCAGCTGAGAAGGCATTTCAGGACACCAGATGTACAATTACCATTCTTACAGGAGCTAAGCAGACAGTTTCTGACTTTCTAGAGCAGTGTGCTTCTTAATCAATCACAGACTTCTGCACATTCACAAAATACTTTCTCCAGAAAGTTTGGCAGATGAGCAAACCCCAAGTACTACCATAGATTCCCTAGAGAATTTTCCTTCCTCCTCAAGGTTCTCTATGGAGGGGGGCAGAATGGCTCAGCTTTGCTAAGTGGACATAATTCTATATATTTTTTCACACACAAAATCTTTATATCTCCTATCACACACATTATCTGGATCCAATACGGGAAGGATATTTATCAATTTAGTAGGTAAACTATTTAGTATTTGTGACTCAGTAGCAAACAAAACTTAAATGTAGTGTGAGGATTTACTCGGATTCTGTCTGGAAAGACAAAAAAGTGGCAGACTAAACAAATGTATTGTGAGTGCAAAGCATGAGATTGAACACATTCCCATAGCAGGAAGGAGGGGAAAAATGAAAAAACAAACATAATGCACAGAAGGTTTATATTTTTATAGTAGTTATGTAACATGGATATCTAATTTTAAAAATCAATTCTTGAGTTTCAGCCTAGAAACAGTATTGCAACATTTGTTGCTTGGATTTTTTTTTTTAGAATTGGCATAAATTCTACAAAAAAAGAATTTTAATTCAGGCCAGTGAAGGAAATAAGTAGAAGCTTTCCAGTTTCTGTCATTTAGTGCTATTGGAGAAGATGATTCAGGTACATGCTTATTACAAATTCAACGTATAACTCAAAACTTTTCAGGGAGAGAAGTTGGATTATTTGATTATTCTTCTTTCTGCTTATTTTTCTGTTCCCTTCTAGCTAAATGTTGATTCTAGGTGCTTCATAAGACAATACCATATGGAAAAGCTATAGTTGCTGTATAGAATTCCAAAATCACATGCAGCAGGCATTCAAGAAAATTTTGGGAAGGTCTGAATTTTCACATGTGGTTTCCTAAAGGAGACAGGCGATGGCCACTAAACACTGGAAACTCCCAGTAAAATTCATGGACTTACTGAATTCATACAAGTACTGAAGTAATGAGCTGAAGACAAAAAAGGAAGCTGAAACGTAAGTGAAAATGACCATTAGACACTGTAGGAATAAATTACAGATGTCATTCTGTAAAACCTGCTTTAGGTGGGATCATGCAAATTAGCTTTCAGTGGGAAGCTTAAGTCTGCCACAAGCAATACACTTGGCAGACTCAGCTGTAGCAAGTATAAAGCTCTATACTGAAGTAATTCCACACAGCCTCCTCCACTTGCCTCATATTTTCCTTTGACTTTTCAGCAGTGTCCTTTGTCTTGACAGTGGCAGAAAACCTGACAGTGGTGATATTGCTATCTTGCCAAGACTGACTGACTGAGATTTTGTGGTTGTACGTTGGATGCATCTCTCGTGACTTTTGTTCCTAGAGGCAGGGGCTTTCTTTTTTTTTTTCTGTGTTCACATACTGCTTAGTACAGTGGCTTCTGATTGATGACAGGGCCTCCTAGGTGCTGTATAACATAAGCAGTAATCATTATACTTTGGCCATATTGTGCCGTTTCTCTATTATATTTTATCCCTATCATGAATGAGTAACATAAGTTACTGGGTGACAGAGGGTCCCTTTGCTTTTATTTTTGGTTCAAATATTTTTGGGGGAAAAAAAGGCTTAGAAAATGTTTCCATACTTGGTTCACTGCATTTTGTGTCCTGGTTCAAATCTTTTTTGGGGGAAAAAAGGCTTAGAAGATGTCTCCATACTTGGTTCACTGCATTTTGTGGCTCTTCTGAAAAGGACACAGGTGTCAAACACCTTATTTGTGTAGCCAAAGTAATGAGCAGTTATTCTAGGTTTTGTAGTGCTGCACGAGAACTCTTGTGAAAAGCAGTACCGTGCCTATTATACAGAATGTGTTCAAATACAGGGCAGCCCTGGCCCTCTTGGAACACTAATTAGCTTATCAAAGGAGGCATGGCTGAGGTCACATGACATTTGATGAAGTGACAGCTGTCTCATTTTGGCCTTTCATATCAACTCATTTGGGAAGATAATTCTGAGGGCAAAAGACAAGTATTTTCTTTTAAAGCCAGAACTGACTGCTTGGATAGAATGTAAATGATTAAGATAGACCCTACAGAGCAAAAAGTTATGTGATTACAGGGACTTATATTTTAAACTCTTTCCCTTACACTGAGCACTAGCATTTTCCTTTCATCCTACCTTTATATATCAGGAAACGATTATTTCTAATGAACTTCAGCAAGTAAGTTTCACGCTCTTTTCTATCATATTGCAAGAGATATGTTAGCTGAGAAGAGGTAAATACAAATATCTTCCTACGCTGTTTGACTGAAGAAGTCACTTGACTAGGCACTAACATAAAAAAAAAACAACTGGAAAAGAGATGATAAAATGTGAGCATATTTAAACAATGTTCAGGTCACATAAATTCACTTCTGCTCACTTGCTCCTTCTCTTTCCATCTTTTCTCTGTTTTATTTTTTCACAGATAGGATTGTCTGTCTTTTGAATCAGGTCCTTTTATATCCCAGCTCAGCTTTCTGATGTGTGAAGTGCAAAGTCTTTTCTGTCTATTTTTCTTTACATTAAAATTCTTGACATTGGCCTACTACAGAATAATAGATGTCTTAAATAACACGAGTTTTCACAGAAGGATTATTACCTTCCCAGGACTATGTAGCTAGCTGTCTTCCAGAGAAGAGATAAATCCCTAAAATTAAATTTTGAAGGAGGTAAGATATAAGACAATACCATAACACAGTGTTTTACAGCATTTTAAATTAGCACCATGCTGTATGCTGACAGCAAATATTTGTAACAGTGCTAGTCTGCCTGCAGTGCGAGACAAATGATGCTCTTAGACTCCGTTCATATATTTAACAGCATATATTAAATCTGTTCCCATCCAATGACTGGGCAGTGGGATGAAAAAAAAAAGATTGGTTCTAATAAGACAATAATTTTTAAACTATACAAAAAGATTATGGTATAGCCCATTTTGTGCAGAAATCTGGTTATCAAAGAGCAGTTTTAGCATGCTGGTCCTTCCAGAGACTTCATAAACCATCATGAAGCCTGCCTGGAGAGGTGGGACAAGTGTGAAGTTACCCAGTTACTGTAGGATAATTGACATTTTCGGTCTTTCAGAAATCAGATGTAATTTAATCCAGGTTTTATAAAAGTATGGTAGGCCTCAATGGTGAAACGCAAATATATAATTGGTGGCATATCAAATCATTGCTGGTAGGCACTGTTGTACTCATCACAACTGTGGGAAAAGCATGTGGATGCAGCAGTCTTAAACCAGCACATTGGAGAGAGGAAGGGGAGCTAGACCCAATAGGTGTGAAGCACCACCAATTTTCTTAATTTAGGTTTACCTACAAAAGCAGTGGGAATCAATGGCATAATACACATTTCTTTCTTGTAATTCCTCCCTTCAACCCTGTGGTCCTAGTCTATCGCATTAAGTGGTTTACAGGGCACTGTAATAGGAAAAGACCATGGGAGTGGGTGAGCTGGATCAGTATTCTAACTTTGTAGGCAGAGAGACAAGAGTGTGAGAAGCTTTAACAGAGGGAATGGTGTAGCTGTTGATCCTGCAGATCTGCAGGTGCACTGAAGACCCATGCCATTATCCTTCAAGGAGAAGTTACTCGTGAAACTGGACAAGAGACCCTATTTCATTTTTTGCACATGCAAAATACAGAAAACATGGTACAGGAAGCTTGTTATTTTAAATTAAGAACTCATACTTCTATCTGCTTTCTGCAAATATCTAATCTTGTATTGCCTAAGAACACCAACCGTAAAGATACTAACAGTTCTGCTTGCTGTAAACAAATTAAACTTTTGGAATTGATTTAGTCACCTCTATCTACTCTGAAGTCAACTGCAACTAAAAAGTCAGGGAAATGCAGAAAGATGCAAGGAAACTTGAAACTAGTCTTTCACTTTGGCAGCATCTGCTGTTATTAAATGTCAGCTGAACCAGGAAATCAATATAAGCATTTAAAATGCAAGTCTTCTTTAATAGGTAGCAATAGTGTTTCCTCTAATACACACATAACTCAATCTGTAACAGTAAAGAACTGTGGACTTCTTAGAGCAGAATTAGCTCTAAAAGGTTCTTTGAGTTCTGTTGCATGCTACTTTGTATTATTAATTGCTGGTAGTCTGTTCCCACTGTCTTTTATTAGGATGCAGTTCTTCCTTAGATGGATGTTCTATTGTAATATTTTCCTTGGAAGACTGTGAAACTTGTAGGGGGCTTCCAAGAGGGCTTATATCTTGGAACTAAAGCAGGATGCAACAAGAAAAACATCCTGAAACTTTAGTAGGGCATCAAAAGAGGAGCCTTCTGGAACTGAGGAAGGAACTTTGTTGAAAATTTGCAAATACTCCCAACTGATGGTTAATGCTTCCAAAACTAGAGCCAAAAACCCCCAACATTGTGCTTGTGCTATAGTTAGATATTAGCTGGGAACTCACTTGGAACTCATTCATAATATCAGTATTTTAACAATGTGAACTGCATTTCATTGGACTGTATTTTTAAATTCTTGAGATAAGAATGTTTTACAAGTAATTACTGCTTATGATGAGATTTAGTAACTTGTGCAACAGCTTCTAGACATTTCCTGTAAGTGGGATGGTGCCAATGTAGAACTATAAAATAACAGATCCCATGCGTCAGGATGTCACTAGGTGCTAGACAGAGTGTCATGGGACTGGTACAAGTTTATGAAGAATATCACTGTGACCCAAGAGAAAGAAGTTGTTAGTGTGAAAAGATGAAGTGAACTAGGAACAACCAGGCAACTAGATAAACTGTTGTGTTAAAATTTTTAGTTAACTTTCCTTCTCTATTGAACAACGACAAATAAAAAGTTGTTTATATATTTTCATTGTAGTATACCTACCTCTTTTAAGAAAAAGAGCACAAACCAAACCTTTAAACTGCTGTTTTGCAAATGCAAAATTGATGTCTTCATTGGAATGTTAAAGGAATTGCAGAAACATTTCTATTAATGTTATTTAAGGACCTTCACTTTTGGACTAACACTACTATCAGTATTCTTGTAACTGAAACTCTGTATCAATGCCCTTGGGATTCCTGGAAATTACTAATGTGTATTACAAATTCATTGCACTTTCTTTTTTTTAGAACCATCTTGATCCAGACAAACAACTTGGATTTTTTTTCTCCTGTGTGAAGTGTTAGTGTTCCTTGACGTATTAAGCATATTTCAATTCTGAAAAGACTCCATTCATGAAGAGTAGCCTTCTGCATGCTCTTTTACTTGGATTTAAATTTTTGTGAGCCTCCACAGGGCTCCAAAGTCTCAATCTTGAACATATATGGTTAACTAAAAATGCAGAAGCAGTCCTATTTACTTCAACATGAAAAAAAGAAAAAAGGTTTAAGTGTTTGTTGCAATATTGTAGGAATTAAGATTTTACTCTGACAACAGTCTACTGTGAAATGTTGACCATTACGCAGAATATACCCAGATTGACTACAATATTCTGGGCAGTAGACAAAGCAACTGTGGAGCATGAATAAATTAATAATTCAATTGATAATTGTTAGTGACTATTCAATAATTCAATACTCAAATTAATTAAGTAACTGTTCAGCATATTGACAGACCAGAATTTTATATCTAGGCCTTGCAGGTTGTACCTTCAGTTTGATATGGAAACTAATTTTTATTTAAATTATTTTATATTACAGAAAAGGTTCATTATATGTGTTTGTGGTATTTAAGTATATTTGTCAGAAGTGTGGGAAGAAAGTGGCAAGATTCAAATGCTGTCTTCTAAACTGGACATTACAAGACAATTCAAACTGGAAATAAATTAACTTGAACAGAAAGCAAGTACAGATTTCTTATATTACAAAATATTTTGGTAAGTGCAAATTAAGCAAATATTTATTTAGTGTTCTAGGGAGAAGGAAAAAAGAGTAAGGCTCCAGATTTGCCAGTAGTTAACCCTGCCAGAATCTAGGCTCCTAACATGGGACCTTGTCATCTTGTCCTAGGGGAAATGTTAGGTCTTTCTCTTTCTGGAATGGAGTAAGGAGAAAGACAAGAAAAGCAGATGGCACTGTATTGCTAGGAGCAAGAGGTGAGCAAGAAGTAATCATGATGATATATTTGAGGGTGAGGTTCTGTCTTTGTAGATTTCTTTACAACTCTTTCCAGTAGTATCTGGGAATCTGCAAGAAATAAAAGGTGGCAGTGATATCTCTTCTTTCCTTGCTGACAAGAGTTGTGGTAGGGGTGGCATATGGTACGTTAAGATGAAAACAGTGGCCAAGTTGCTTTCATTTTCAGTGTACTTTAGAAACCTTTTCAGCTTAAAAACATCACTGTGACAGGCTTATCTCAACCTGTGTTAACTGCAGAGCAGCTATTTTAACCTTTCCAACACATCTCCTCTACAGCCATCCATTATTACATGAATTCTGTTATTTCCTCTCATATGATGATAACGCATGGCTCGTGGGCACTTTTAATAAATATGTAACAAAATAAGTGATAAGTTAATACAGACCTGATAGGTATCTAGATGTTACCAGTAGAGAAATTGGGTGGTTGTTTTAGCAGCAGACCAGCAGATGGTGCTCAAAAATTAACCGCAGCATAACTGAGTTGTGATGGTGCATTTTCAGTTCATTTATTTTTCTTTTTTTTGTTCTTTATAGAATAGTTATTACACACATTTGTTAATTAAATGAAAATGTGAATAAGGATGGAAGAACAGAATACCCAACACTTCTGGGAAATCAATCTCTGAATCCTTACTAGTTTTCTTCTACCAATAATTGTTTGTTTTAATTTCATCATTTATTATATTACTTAATTTCAGTTCAAATGTTAACGGTTTTATCTTAAAACTCTAGTTTTCATCCTAATCAGACTGAGATGGTTTGCCTTGTAGATTTAAGAATAATTGTAATGATATTTGGAGGGGTGATGGAAGCTGCAGATGATAATTATTAAATAAAAATAAATAAATAGAAAAAGTCCTTGCTTGAGCTGAAGTTAAGCTGCAAAGATACACGAGTAATCTTAAGAGCCTTGGGTATTTCATACACAATTTATTAACCATAAAACCTTCTGCAAATGAGAAAATTCAATGTTAATTTCATATTCACAAAGCAAGCATTGGCCTGTGTTAAAATGCAGTAAACTTAATATTCTCTGCCATCCTGTTAACTCTCAGTCTATGGCTGTGACAACCTGTTGACATGCTATACTCTAGATGCTGTGAGTGATATGCCCAGGCACTTTGAAACGTGACAGCTTTACAGTCCCTGCTTTCTTGGATATTTTACTTGCAGCCACCTTGATAAATGCCCACTTTGGTTTCTGCAACAGAGTGTGAAAAGGAACCTAGCTTGGGAGCTTTGGTAAACCCCACCCAAGGTGTATAGTCTGTTTTTAATTAAATGTATTGGCAAGTTAATGAAGCTGGTTTGTTTGAATAGTAAAAGCTTAACATTGGCAGTAACTGCCTTGAGGTATATGTACTGGAAAGAAGACAGAGATTTGACAAGGAGTCAGAAATGCGACAAATGGTGTACTGGTGGTGGCACTTTGTGAAGGAAGGATGAATTAGAATGATAGAATCATAGAATGGTTTTGGTTGGAAGGGACCTTAAAGATCATCTAGTTCCAGCCCCGCTGCCATGTGCAGGAACACCTTCCACTAGACCAGGTTGCTCAAAGCCCCATCCAACCTGGCCTTGAACGTTTCCAGGGATGGGGCATCCACAGCTTCTCTGGGCAACCTGTTCCAGTGCCGCACCACCCTCATAGCGAAGAACTTCTTCCTTACATCTAATCTAAATCTACCCTCTTTCAGTTTAAAGCCATTACCTCTTGTCCTATCACTACATGCCCTTGTAAAAAGTCCCTCTCTAGCTTTCCTGTAGGCCCCCTTTAAGTACTGGAAGGCTGTTACAAGGTCTCCCTGGAGTCTTTTCTTCTCTAGGCTAAACAATCCCAACTCTCTCAGCCTGTCTTCATAGGAGAGGTGCTCCAGCCCTCTGATCATCTTCGTGGCCGTCCTCTGGACTCACTCTAATAGGTCCATGTCGTTAGACTGGCCTTTGGCAGGAAAGGGATGTATATACAGTATTAGCTTGCATATCAGTGGAGACAGCTACAGAACTCATAATTAATATAAGAAGTATATGGCAAGTAACAAATTTTGGGTTACATAAATTCCAGGAAAATGCAAGTAGACTATGCACTACAGTGGAGTTTAGGAAGTAGAAATTATATGTGTGCATACACCCCACCCCCAAACCAAAACGACCCATACATTCTTTGGAAAGGAGAAAATGCAATTTAAAAACAAGAAAAACTTGCAAAACAGATAGTTTACACAGCATACAAATAAAACAAGGTACTGGTCTTTGCCTCTTGCTGCTAAGCCCATTGTTATAGATTTAGTCTTAAAGATAAACTTTCCATTGGTGTTTCAACAGATGCATCAGGGGAAAAAAGTGAAGATTTATCTGCTCTCTGTTAGGTTGCACAAAAAAGGAGGGACATTAATATAGGACCTTCAAAAAAGCATTTTCAAATAATCACAGCTCTTATAGTTGCTCTGTATACTCCTCAGTGCTTGGCACACCTGCAGCATCCATGAGAAGCATGTCTCTGTGTTAGGTTTTCTGCTGTAAGCTACTGAGATTGCTCCATTTCCAGCAGAAAAAATTAAATTAATAAAATGTAAATTAGGATTTAATTCAAAACTGTGTAAGCATACATACAATGTGATTTTCATGGACCTTAAATATGACTTATGATCTTTGATAGATTGAGAATGAATCAGACTACCCAGCAAGTCCAAAGCTATATATATGGAGACTGATGAATTTCAAGCATGCTGTAGGCATGAACAGAAAAAGAAAGGTATTTTTGTAACTGCCAGTGTCACAATAATCCAGTTTGAAAGTTACATATGCTGTGACATGTCTCTGAACTCAAAGCTGATCAAACAGTTTTCTGCTCCTCAGTTCTTATTCTGCTGGCAGCTTAGGCTCCTGTATGTAGAACACTTCTCTTTGCTTTCTCAAAAGTAGGGATGAAGTCATTTGTTCATGTTTTTAGTGAACAGACAAGCATTGTAGTGGTGTATATTGATTTTGTGGACTGTATGTGTTACCTGAACTTCCATGGCAGAGTTAGGGACAAATAGAAGCAAGTCATTTATCTATACAGCTAGAGTCTTTGAATGCAGCTATTACTCTGTACTGCATATGAACTTAGAACTGCAACTCATGTGCAGCTTGAGATCAAGGCCATTCATTAGAGTGAATCTACACCAAAGCAAGATGTTTTGGGCATGTTCTCATGGAATTGGTCAGGAGCTCCTTTGGAAATAACAAGGATGATAGTGACTATTAAAATTAAGCATGGCCATAGATTTTTCTTTGTCACACCACCATCCTTTCTTGGTTTTGATTTTTAGTGCTTTTGTTGCTTTGCTACTCTTGTTGCATATGACATTTATTGCGCTCCACATGATGTCACATCAGTCCTCTTATTCCAGTAAAGACTGTGTTTAAAAGCCTTGTTTCCTGCTCTGAATTCATAATAGTCTTCAAGCAGTTTTTTATTCACATTCATCTTTGGCTAGGGGATGAGATCATTCTTCTCTTAAACTGAGTGCATATATTTATATTTTTGTTGATCTCATCCACAGTAGACTTGGCCAACTGGAAAACCAGCATGGATATGCTGAGATAGAGGTCATGGGGCTAAATGTCACGGAGTTCAGGCAGGGAGTAGTTGCTGACTGCTGTTTTTCTGTGGAGAATAGGAGCTTGCTGTGACAGAGGCTCTGAAACCTCTGGGAACATGTAGTGGACAGAAACAACAGTAGGCTCAGAGCAGGCCTATATAAGCTTGGTGGTTTAGCATCTGTTATGATAATAGCTTCAACAGGAAGCTATTTTCACCTGATGCTTGTGGGCTACCTAACATATGGTGTCCCCCACACTAAATTGGCCCTTCAGGAAAATGCAGTATTGATTACCTCAAAACCTGGCTCTTGCAATAGGTTATTGAGGCTTTAGAGAGAGGGTACTGGTCTCCAGATCAGAGGCCAAATGGCACAGAACTGGTTATACCCACGATACATAGGAGTTGGCCCTTGATGTCCCCTGGACAAAATAGAGTACTACTCTGGCTCTAGGCATAATTTGTTTGTGCATGCACATGTGTGCATGAGAGAGAGAGAGAGATTTTTTTCAGCTCAAAATATTTAGAATTATGTGAAGGATGTGCAGCAGCTCATGGTAAAACAGTCATAGATAGTGTTATACAGAGGGTATGGGAGAGAATACTAGCTGGTACAGTCAAACCACGCCAAGAGTGTTGTAACAATTAAGCAGCATTGATGAACAAGGGCGCAGGGTTCAATCTTGCTCCATGTTTCTGTATAATTCAGCAGTATAGACACAGCCTGTCTTTATGACTGGTGAAAAGTCTGTGATGGATTATCAACTGTCTATCAACGATATCAGGAGATACCACCGTACCAGTTACAATTTTCAGACAATGTCAGAACAGGCTAATAAGGACTAATATAGACTTGTTTATTTAGTACCTACTTAAGTAAACAGACAAACTGAAATCAATCCCAGAATTATAGCGGTTTCTTTTTCTACCTGCAGAGGGCATTCATACTATTCAGTACATCATTCCTCTCCAGTTGACAGTGAATTCAGGGGATTATTTATGGTTATCTCAGTTAAGGGTGCATGAATCAGGAGCTTTGTGATACTTGGTTTACTGAGCATACCTGCCTCCTCTAAAGACTGAGAACCTATAGCTGGGTATATATGAAACAGCTGAAAAATGTGCTTGTGACAAGAGTTGTAAGAGATGGTCAGACATATTTCTAAGCAAAAATACCATTTTGCTTGCTGAACTACGTTCTCATTTTAGTTACAAAATTTTTAAAATTATTATTACTAATTTCTACCCTTTGCATTTTAATAAATTTTTTACACTTAGTTTGTGCACAGTGCTAAACTCTTAAACTCCTTTTCAGTAAAGCTACTCCACAGAGATTGCCCTGAACTTGCAGAGAGCAGCAAAAGTTGCAAATATGAAAATTTTGGAAAAGACATAATGAAATCAAGCAAGAGTGTAGAAAGATGGTATTTTATTTTCTTGGAACCAAGAAGCATAAGAGGAAAAAGATCATTATATCAGGCCTATTATTCAAAACATTTTTCAAAGTATTTGTTTCAGTTTTAAATTTATTATGGAAGTGATTATTGTTGTTTTCGTGGAGAGGGAGCATGCCCCTTTGGGAGACTCAGGAAGTATCTTCATAAAGGATCTCCCCATCCTGGAAGTGGCAGGGGCAAGGAATGTAGACTAGCTGGAAGAACAGGTCTGATAAATGGTAACCTGGGCCCATTGTATCAGACAATGGCAACTGCCGAACAAACACTGGCAGGGCAGTATTAGTCTGCACAAGAGACAAGCTGAAGCACAGAACACTTGAGATCCTATTCATGAGACAGTTGTTGATCCTTAGGTGCCTCTGGAAGAGAAGATGACTGTTAAAGTTAGAAGCCTATAACAGTTGATAATAGAGCTTTAAGAAATGGAGAAAGAGGAACAAGAGGAGTTTCTGCCTCTTTTTGAGACTAGTCATTCTACTTTTGGGCATTCATTCTTATCACAAGCCATAAGACAATATTCTGAGGAAGTCTGTATTCATTATGTCAAAGTGTCTGTGAAGTATATCACTGAGAATCCAGGGCATTGAGATGAGGATAAGGTGCTTGTCAGGAAGGTCAACCTTGGCAGCAGACGCACCTGTATTGCAGAACACAGTATCGCTAGAACTGCAGTTTCCTTTCATGTAACAATCCAGCACATATTCATGAAACTGAGAGTGACTGAATGCTATATTCCAACTTCTAAGTGCCTGACAGCTCTCCCCTTGGATGCATATATTTCTGTAGTCTCTTTATACTGTCACAAGCCGCTTGACACACAGCTTTCTCCTCTGAACTCTCATCAGCTCTCTGACAAAGCTTATTGACTATTCCTTAGTGGAACTTACATAATAAATATTTGAGAGCAATCACTGCAGATGGTGTGCTAAGACTTGCTGCTCTCAATCGTATTTTTAATACAGAGGCCTTTCTGCTTATTCACACTTCCAGTAAAATAGTTTATGAGCCTTAACAATTTGAAAAGTGACTAGGGTTACAGTGATTGCCAGGTGGAAGAAATTCAGGAAAGCTTTTCTTGCTGGCTGACACAGAGGTCTCTTTCTGTAGAATCTCCCCATCCTTACAATGGACTCTATAATATTCTAGTAAATTAGGCTTATGATGCCTAGTGCATGTATCTAGGTATGAGAATACAAAAAATACTCTTAGGTCTGCCGGGTCAGATGTTGCTAAAGAGATTAAATTGCAACAGTTACCTGACTTTTGTATGCCTCTGGGTAGTGAAAGGGAGGATGGGAGGAGTTGTTAGAACTTGCTGTTTGTTGCAAATTTGGCAGGGGATTCTAGCCATCTCATTATTCCTCTTCTCTGTTTCATGTAGTGCAGATTAAACACAAGTACTATTCAAGCAGGATCTGCTGGTGAAGTAGATCCTGAAGCAGATAAGGAGCGAGATTTCTAGCAGAAGTGGGAAAAGGCATTACCACCCCATTCCTTTACCACCAGTTCCATGGTGGCAATCATAAAAAATTTAATAGATTAGATTATAATTCCACTATTCCCAATAGGTCCCATTTTTTTGTCAAGCCTGCTATGTAAATTTGAGGCCTGACTTCAGAGGTGTTGAGCTGACTTCTACAATTCAGTAAAATCACTGGTTTTTTTCATTGGACAAGGTGAAACCATTAATAATCTCTGGAAAGTATATTTTGTCTTGATGAGACTTCTCACATAAAAATGATAAACTGTATGCAAAAGTAAAATCATATACTACAATCAGGTCCTGAGGTTTTCCTGTAATTTCCAGCATGCTTTTTTTCATACCTCGCTTTTACCAGCCGCTAATTTTCTCCTTCAATAAATTAAATCCTTTCTGTTAATCTGTAACTGAAGTAGACTGTTTGCAAATGAAATGCTACAGTTCTAATCAGATTGCTGTCTGCTATGGCATTTTGCAATGTGTGATACTCGCTCGTATCTGGTGCAACCCGGAGAGATCTCTGGAAAGGCAAGTTTGCTGGATAAACACAAGGAGTAAGCTGTGTTGCATGGAAGGATTTAAGAAATATTATTTCACTTTCTTCTTCCCAGCATCAGGGTAAAGTTGTCATGACTTAAGCACATTACAGATTCCTGGTGTTCTCTGTCATATCATACTGAACTTGGGATACCTTTTCTGTGCTGTACTCTTGTTTTTTACCTGGATGATATTTGATTTGCACAGTCATCAGAGAAAGCTTCCAGATTTTAGTCTTTTTTTAAGGAACTGTATACAACTTAGATTCCTGCTTGTAACAGTTAGCTACACATAATTGCTACAGCTCTTCAGAGAAGATTCTCTTCACGGTGACTGTGATAATGAATTCTGAACGCTGCCCTCACTATCTCCCCCAAGTTCTATTTTGCTGAAGATTGCAAAGTGCTTCTTTTCTTATCATAGGCCCCAGATGTCTAGGATTCTTTCACAGAATTAACTTTCAGAAAATATCTCGTGATTTAATTTGGAGTTAAGAGAGAGACTCAGTTAAAACTAGAAAAATGGACATGTGTAAGGATAGAACTTCACTATATTACAAAATTGTTGCTCTGAAACGTGCCTTGTGGCTTTTTTTCTCCTTCAGCACTGTGGTTCAAATCTTTCTCTGAACTTAGAGAAACCTGTGGAATGTGTTCAAAAATAACATTGAAAGAGCCATCAGTTAGGGATGATCTTTGCAATGATCAGTAATTTTTATTGGTACCCTTGCAGGCACCTATATAGCACAGATGGAAATCCTGGTACAAATTCACTCAGAAGACAGGACAGCATTTTCCGTCTGTCTGCCTCATGCAGGTGAACAGGCTTCTGATTAAAGTCTCACTCATAAACTATGCATGAAAAAAATGCTGTAAGTAGCATCAAGACTAGAAGTCTTAATAAAAGAAAAAGTATACAAGTTGTATTACATCACATATAAAGCAAGGTACATGTTGTCCACAATAGTAAAATTTATTAGGAAAAAGAAATAAAAAAAAGCTTTCACATACATTTAAAATACTTTAAGATAATTCCCCCTTCCTCATTATTCCCCATCTAAATGATCCCTCTCTAAGTCCTGTCTTTTACCTGCTTTTGTGAACTAATTTAAAGAGAAATGGGACTTAAATATCTACGACCTTTGAAAAATTAGACTTCTTAGCCTGAATGGTAGGGAGAAGGAAAACCTTAAAACACCTATGCTTGAACCTTGAAAAATCAGGTAAATTTGCACGCCTAAGAATCACAAAGGATCTTGCCCTTGGAGCCAGTAGGTTGGAGTTCATCCATGGTGTCTGACTGTTCTGCATTGGTGAATCAGTAGAACAGGTTCTCTTCTTTGTAGAGAGTAATTTCTGTTATGTTTTACTGGAGAAGCAATACATGTTTCTGTGACTCCTTGACTCTTAGAATACAACAGATTCACTTCTATTGTTTGCTTTGCTTTCAACAGAACATATATTTAGTCTGATATGCAATTCATAAGCATCATATTAACTGAATAAAGATGTATTCAGGTTAACTATCAGTGGTTTAAATCTTTATGAACTAGAGTTTACTTTTTGTCAGCTACAAATTTATTCTGTAACATATTGTCCTGGTTTCAGCTGGGACAGAGTTAACTGTCTTCCTAGTAGCTGGTACAGTGCTATGTTTTGAGTTCAGTATGCGAAGAATGTTGATAACACTGATGTCTTCAGTTGTTGCTAAGTAATATTTAGTCTAAAGTCAAGGATTTTTTCAGCTTCTCATGCCCAGCCAGTGAGAAAGCTGGAGGGGCACAAGAAGTTGGCACAGGACAGAGCCAGGGCAGCTGACCCAAACTGGCCAACGGTGTATTCCATACCACATGACGTCCCATCTAGTATAGGAACGGGGAAGTGGGGGCGGGGAATCGCCACTCGGGGGGACTAGCTGGGTGTCGGTCGGCGGGTGGTGAGCAATTGCACTGCGCATCATTTGTACATTCCGATCCTTTCATTATTACTGTTGTCATTTTATTAGTGTTATCATTATCATTATTAGTTTCTTCTTTTCTGTTCTATTAAACCGTTCTTATCTCAACCCACGGGTTTTGCTTCTTTTCCCGATTTTCTCCCCCATCCCACTGGGTGGGGGGGGAGTGAGTGAGCAGCTGCATGGTGCTTAGTTGCTGGCTGGGGTTAAACCATGACACAGATATAACTCTTATCATAAGAAGGATTAAATATCTGTTATTTTATTGAAAAACACCGGCAAAAATAATTTAATTTTATATTCCTTAATTCCAACCAAAAATTGCAGTAGCCCAGATAATTAGAAATTTAGTTGTCTCTGCCATTTCAGTTTGAAAGACCTAAATTCAGATTCACATTCACTACCTTTCAGGTTTACATAGGAATGGTAACTGCTTGATGAAGTTGCATCACTTTGCTTCTATTCTTTTCATACATTAAGATAACAAATCTGATTTCCTGACTCAGTCTTAGTTGATCAAAGTCATCGGAGCACAAACCTTGAAGACTGCCAGCATTAAACTCTCTCATTCTTGACTAAGGATGAAATTGTGGCAAAATTCATACTGCACTCTTCTTTATGCACTCTGCATTTTTTTCATCAGTGGCATGTGAAGTAGAAAAAAGGTGGCTTGAAAAAGTAAAAAAGAAAAAAAGGAATAGGTTGTTTGCTAGAAATGGTGACAAATAGTTATACAGTCTAGCCTAATAGTCACTGTGATCTAGAGAGGACAGAGTGACTTGGGGATTAAAGCCTCAGTATGCAAGGTTAAACTTCTGTCCAGCCCAAGAACATTATTTTTACTTGTGCTGTGAATCTGTTCCTGTACCTTCATGTTCCTTAACCATGTACTCTGGCCTTGCTGGGCATTTTTACCTCTTGGTTCTTCTCCTGTCATCTCAGTCTTCATATTTTATGCTGAAAAATGTCATGTTTACTTTTAACATTGATAATCACAGTCTACGTTTTAAAACATTTCCTTTTGCCCTCACAGGAGTCTATCTCCTGAGCCACCGTACAGCTTTACCTCCCTGGTCTTTTTCATTCACTTTAAATGTTTCAAAATTTTTGCCCTTGGGCCAAGGATTCTCTAAGGTGCATCTTGAATTACTTAAAACGGGTTATGCAGCAGGGTTCTGTCTGTAAAATCAAGAGAGAAGAGTTAGTTCACTTGAAAAATGGTTCTGTGACTCAACCCAAATTGATATCATGTTGACCAGAGTCTACAGCTGCTTATTTCTCAAATGCAGTTTCATAAGTAGTAAAATAAAAAAAGAGTACAAACCATTTAAGCTGACTCTTTATTTCCCCTTATTTTCTCCTGTTTCTGCATCTGGGCAGCTCAACCCTGTTTCGATCTTTTCTCTTTAACTTTTAGCCTAAATAGATGCTGATGCATTTAATTAGCATATACATGTTTATCTTTGTGAATCTTAGCCTGGAATGAAGCCCAAGAACTTGTATTTGACTGTAATGGGCTGACTTTTAAGGTTCAGCCAGGTCAATAAGCATTTCATACACTGCTAGTGAGAGATAAAACATCTTCTTGTCCCAGCGCTGTCACTTTCACACACACTGGCCTCAGAGTTGTTAATAAGGCCATTCAGCATCACCACATTACATAGAGCTTCTGAAGTCAATACCCAAGCAAGCCATTCAGCAGAGCTGTAATTTACCTCCTAACACCACCAAACTGCCTCTACCAGCTCTTTGAATGCCTAATGCTTGAAAGGTGTGGTGCATTACAATGTAAAAAGTAAGACTGAAGGCAAAACCTTGAAATAATAATTACAGTAGGTTCAAAGAAACTACAGACATCTATAGCACTCCTTTACCTTTACTAAAAAATGAGGCCTTTCTGTTTTAAAGTCAGACCTCCAAATATACCTAAAGAACCTCAGAACATAAGAATGGCCTCTTTCTATGTCAGACCAAATGTCTAGCCTGGTATCCTGTCTCAGACAATGTCCAAAAATGGATGCTGAGGGAACACTATAAATGAAGGAAAAGCATATATACTTCCACAGATATTCCTATCATCAAGCAATCTGCGGTTCAGGAGCTTCCTGAGCCAGAGATGGTGCTTTGTATTTAATAACTCTTGATGGATTTCTTTCCCATTAACTTGCCCAATCTTCTCCAGGAAGAGATAGGGGAGATAAAATTGGTGCTCTTTTCATTTTCTAACCTTTGTTTCTGGGAAAAACATTGGCCCCATTCCACAAACTCGGAAATAGCTGCAGTGCTGTTACAGCAGCTGAGTGGCCTATGGCTCCAGTGTAGAATGACCATGGCAATTTCACATTTCCCAGAATAAATGTGTGACACTGGAGCTACACATTGGTCATGGAGTGGGACTGACTGATGCATTCAAAATCTTTTTGCTGTATTTAGTTGGGTTTTTCTTTTCAAAGGAAAAGGTTAAAAATACCTTTAATGAGCTACTTAAAGTTAAATCTTCAGATCTTTTAATTGTGCAGTTGTACTGCTATGCATAGAACATTGCACAGTCTTCTAAATCTGGTCTAATGCCCAAGTCAAATTGGTTGAGCTAATGGCATTTCTGTTTGCTGGTTCCATATGGAGCATTTAAAGCTCTAGCCTAGCTTGTTTATTTTTTTACTTTATTTTTAACGAAAATATCTGGACAATTTCATGCAACCTTTGTCTTTGATTAGTACCCAGTACTTAACTAGAGTGAATTAATAGATGTTAACATACAGTAAAAAGCAATGTAAACTGCTGCATGTATACATAGTAATTAGCATGTGAGAATTCTAAGCATCATTGTATGTTTTTATGCCATAGTAAACAGAACAAAACCAAACTAGATTGTTAAGCCTTTTTTTCCCCTCCTGATTGTGTCAAGATATGAATGAAACTTTCCAAGCCGTGCCATACTCAGTGGATAGTAAGCAGTGACTTTAGCATAGCAGTTTGGAAGAAAGGAAGAATGAAGTAACAGCAGCTCTGTGCCAGGAAGAGTGCTTCCCATGGTGTTTTTAATGTTCTCATTAAAAAAATGGGAAAACTAGTGCTAGAAAATGCTCATATATTTCTTACATAAAATTAAACTTAGCTAAAACTTAACTGCTTAAATTAGAAGCATTTCAAGATGCTGAATATATACACTGCAGTTTGGTAAATCAGTAACAAATAGGTATCCATACAAGTTATGTTTTTATACAACACATACAAAGGCTAGACAGCTTTCTCAGTCCATGTTGCCATTGACTTATGGTTATGTGTGAGACTACTTTGCTGCTTAATTACCATTTTTTGTTTACAGGGCAGATACAGTGATACACATACTGGTGCATGTGTACGAGAGAATATACTTATGCTACCCTTGAGCTATCCTGTCCTGTGTACTGCTGCTAAGCATAGCCAAAGAGATAAAGAATTTTGCTTCTACATTCTCCAGGAAACCTGGCTCTGAAGATGAGTTGTTAGCCCATGCTGAGCTTCATGCAGCTGCTAGTTTCAAACTGTCTTTGACATGTCTGCACAAGCTGTGTTGACTATACATAGGTGCTTACTAATGAGGTAATTCTGTAAGGCAAACTGCAGAAAAGAAACAGAGTCAAAGCTGGGCTTTGAAATGACTTGAAGTTATTTATGCAAACTCTCAAACTCAAATAAGTAATAATTTTCAGCTGAAGACCTCAAAGAATTTCTGCAACCGATGTTTCATCTCCCCCTGATGAGGCAAATACTAGACATATAGCCACATTCAGCTGTAATACACAAGTCTTGAGCTCCTACCCATGTTCATTCTTGCTTCTTAGAATCATAGCGATAAATGATATACTTGGAAAATGTGTTTGAAAAGGTTGTGGGAATTATCACAGTTGGTAAACTCTGCCAGGTACTCTGACTGAAACCTTTATGTAAGTATCTGTTCATGACTTTTAGTCAAACGTTTATTGGAAAAAAAATTCCAGCTTTCTAAAAGCTTAGAGCACTAATAATTTCTGGATCTATGAAGCGGCATATGTGCCTACAGTGTGACTTAAATAGAACTTGGTGCAGTGTTGTATTCTTGAAACTCCCACCATTTGAAGGTGGGATGAGCCTTTTTCAATAAATAGATTTCTCCAGGTCCCTAGAATTCACTGTATGCACACGTGACCAGAATTATCTTGGATTTGTCTATGCTGAACATCTCAGTACCATCTTGTGTTTAAAATAGATGTGATAAATACTTCCCTTGGGAGCTCTGTTGTGGTGTCCATTCCAGCAATAGGTCCCTAAAGCATACCTGAATAAGCATGCTGTACACAGAGCAGTGTCTCTTGCTTGTTAGTGTTCCAGAGGAGTGCCTTTTCCCTCTCTCCTCGCCTTTTATTCAGTTATCTAATCAGAGCATGCAGTTCATAACATCCAAGTTAGGTATTTAACTCCCTATACATGCTTCAAAAGCATCTTAACATATGGCACCAGATTCCACCTAAATGTATGTAGTGCCTCAGAGGATGTCCAGAAAGCATGAGCCCTGTAAAGTTACTTGGCCTAGTTCTGAGTGAGCTAGCTAAAGTACCAAGAGATACAAATTTGTGCAGCATAAAGCTTCTCCTGGGCTAATATATCTTGCTTTCATGATACAGTACAACCATAGCAATATAGCTCTCAGGACCTAAGATAACTCCTTTACTGATAACTTAGCTATTGCTATGCTTTCTGTATCTCTATTGAAGAAATTCCCAAATCTCTTTTGGATCTAAGTGTGTTTTTCTAGTAGAAAAAGGAGATTATGTTTCTTGTAGTGTTATTTGTATGATACAGTGAGACATAAGTTAATGCATTACTAATCACTTGAACAAATATTATGAATGTATTTTCTTCCAAAGGTGTTTTTCTTCATAAATATTTTTTAGTGTTTAGACTTTACAGACTTCAGTGTTGAGGATTTTTGCACAGCGTACTTTCCTAGTTATATATAAACATTCATAATCTATAAATTTAGTGCATGATAGCAATGTAGTGAACTTGTAGTTTCTTGTAAACCCTAGGTAAGATTAACATTTAAATGAATTCTTATCTATCCTTCATTGCAACTACTGTGGTTAACATGATTTGAAAGCACTAGACAAAGCTGTTTTAAAAAATAATTAACATTGTAACAGGATACTTAAAGGCATATGTGATTCTATATCTTAAATCACTCACTACTCCGCATCATCTGAAGCTTTCTAATATTACTCAAGTGCAAAGTCATCCCACATCAATGCCTCACTAATTGTTATTTAATGCCTTCCCAAAAATACTGTTCAACAAACTTACAAATCATGACATGTAATGTGGTAAAACATTCACCCTGATGATCCAAAGGCAAAAATAAAACACTAGTAGAGTGAAAACATAATGGTAGCAATGGGAATGCATCATGCTAATCTTAAATGTGATCCAAAAGGACAATGTCTCTCTAAGAAAGTAAATGCCTGTAACGTACCCATTAGGAGCAAAATATATTTGGGACAGTATTAATGAAAGAAAATATTTTTTGGTCTGACCCTGCATTTACTACTATATGTAGTAGCAACTGTTGGGAAAATCCTCTATAAAAGGCAAAAATTACTGACTCCTGTATCTGACAGTATATGGGGTACCTTTTTGTAGTCTTATTCGTAGTTCATCTATCAGGCCAAAGCATTAAACAGACAACTGCATTGCTTACAATTTAGAATAACATGATCTGTCTCCTTCTCAGGGTGAAACCTGTCTTTGTGTAGATGGCCAGCATAGATAGGATCTACATATAAATTATTGAAATATAACATTAAACACAAAGACTAAATGGTCCTATCTGTGTAATCCTGTTTAGGTTAGCGGAGTCTGTGGTGCTTTAGTTACTGTAATTGGACTCCACTGCAAAGCAGTACACCAGTACAAACCCAGCTGTAGGGCAATTCTAATATTGCTTTAGGTCACATAGATACGACTGTCCTAACTTGATCTATTTTCTACTTTTTCCTTGTGTAAGAAGAGATAAATCATTCTTTTATATATTCCATTGCACTTCAACAATCAACTAGCCAAGTGGTCAGGCAGTTGGACTAGATGATCATTGTAGGTCCCTCTCAACTGAACTATTCCTATTCTGTTCTATTCTATTCTGTTTAAAAAAAAAGAGTAGCCCTACCATAACCTGAATATAAATCCATCAACAGATTGCATAGGATGTCTTCATGCTCAGATGTTTATCAAATCCATGTATCAGTGCGCTACGTGGTAAATCTCTGATGCAAATTTTGAGCCTACTCATTTTAAAAGCAGTTTTATGCTTTTCCATGTACTTAAAAATATAGCATCCACCCAGGCGGATGCCTTTTATTATTGTCATCCAGTTTTCTTTAAGATCATCTGCTGATGAGAGTAGAGAATACAACTCGTGATATAAAGTAGTGCTATCCATTTGTGCTGTTAACCAGCTGTGATTTTAGCAAATTGCATAATCTCCAGGCACCGAGGTTATTTAACATGAGAAATAGAAATCATAATTTTAACTTCTTTATGGTGGTAACATTTTACTATTTAGAAATGCTCCCCAAACTCCTTAGAAAAAAGGTGTTAATAAAATGCTTACTATTCCTCTTGTACATTTATAGAAGAGATGTCTATAGTGTTCTTCAATGAAGCGCACAGCTTAGATGGGCACAAAAACCTGTCCCTGTGCCTACAGCAATACTTTCAGTGGCTATATGCATGTGTGTGCATGTTTCCCAAAACCTCACCCACACGCTGGAATGCAAACACAGAAAAGGCAACTGTTCAACAGGATGCGATGTAAGCTGATTGCCTGCTCTGTAGAATGAAATCACATACAGATTTAGTTTTCATTTAAACAAAAGCAAGTCATAAAATAATTACTTGTTTTATCTTTATACTATAACAGTAAAAACCTGGTTTTTACCATATCTGCTATACTGGCAGAATAAAACAGATCAGCTTTCTAATATATTTTAATTATGTATCATAAAATTAATTTAACAAGGAAAACACCCTTCAGTTCCATATTCTATTTCGCACCTACTTTGCACACTATTATTCAAAACAACTACTGTGTGATACAGTATGATTTTCTGTGTACAAAACTACATTAAGAGAGCATTCAGGTTACATCCTTAAATCATGAAAGGCCACTAATACCCTGTTATATATGAATAAATTTTAAAAGAAAGACCCTGTAAACAGGCCTTTACAACAGTGAAAAATATCGTAAGACTCCTGTAGTCTGTTTAACACTTGTAATAGCTTTCACCACAGGCAATAATGGGCATACCTGCTTGAAAATCATACGGTCTAGTACATTTCTATAGCATCTTTCATCCCAAAATATTTGTACTCCACATTTCTGGCAACCTCTTGAACAGAGGAGAGCAACCACCAGCACTATGCTACCGTGTGGGTGGAGGCATGGAGATTTTCCCAAAGCCATCTAGGACAACTCCTGACTGTTACAAAAAATGCTATGGGATGTTACTGTTTTTTCAGAACAGGCAGGACTTTGTTTTTAGTAATTTAACTTGTATGAAAAACCCATACTTAGTGAGCTGCCTGGAACTCCATGTCTCTACCTAAGACAGGAGGTTCTCCTTCAAATAGCAATTGGAATTAACAGTTCTCACTGCAAGCATAACTTGAAGGTTATGCTAACAGTAATCAGAACTGGGTATTAATCTGCAAACATTTATACTGAATATACAATGGCACCAAGTACATTCACTGAGTGCAGCGGGTGGCGGCTTGTCACTCGGATTAATGCCTCAAGCTAAAAGCTTGTTTTATCTCAAACTGTAGAGAAAGGATGACATTATTGCAACTGTGAAATTAATAACCTGCCACTTCATTAACTGCTACAATGATATCTTCACAGATCAGCTTAAAAAAGCTAGGGAACTTTTCTTTAAATGTTCTTTCGACTGTTCAATAGGAGAGACATGAATAGTGTATTAAGAGCCCATTTACTTGGTATTCCCTCTTGCAGCCTTCTGCTTATTGTGTATGAGAGTTACATTTGCTTTATATGAGCAACATTTTGAGTTCAGGACAAAGTTGTGAACTTTTTAAAAATAGAAAAATGAAAAAAGAGAGTTTGACTCTGTCAACATCTTACAAAACTCGAACACAGAACTGATTTTCTATTGTTAAAAACCAAAGTGCTCTAGGAGTCTAGAATTTGTTTTTAGAAACAGAGGTCCCTAGGACAGATGACATACCCAGTATCTCATAAAACCACTATTTTAAGTCTAGTCATCATAAAACTGTCACTGCAGAACATGGCCTGCAGGCACTCAAGTTTAGAGCCTACAGTGTTTCCAGTGATCAGCATTTCAGACGTGTTACAACCGAGATTTGAATAAGAGAAGTGGTAGTGTAAGAAGATAAGCATAACTTCTCCCCTTTTAAGTGAGATTGGCATTATTCAGTGAACTGCTTTTTTAGATAATTCCCCAGTCTCTGTTGGAAATTGCCGCCACTAACAAATTTTTTAGGTTATTTCCCTGATGTCACTTTTCTCCCTGGCATTGCTGAATTTCTATTATTAGCCCATGTGAGCTATTCAGTAGATTGCAATCTTCATGGCATTAGTACTTGCCAAAAGAATTAAACCACAGTATACAGTGATTTTCAAATGAGATTTTGAAGAGAATGGTACAACAGTACCTTATCTGTTGGTGGTCCAGCAAAGTTTTTTAGAAGGGATGACAGCATCACACCAACCTACGTAATTATTCTAACATATACAATCAGCTAGGATGGTCTTCAGTTCAGTTGAAACAGCACTATAGTGTTGAATCGTCTCACACCTTTGCAACATGGGAGTTTCATTACCATTTAGAAGATGCAGTCACTTAATGGTTTTGCCCAAGAAGTAGCTGGTTGGAAACACGAAGTTCTTTTGTACTTAAACTGAGGCTATGGTCTGAATGCAGAAAGTTACCCTGCCCTGACTGCAGGAACAGTCAACATACAAAAGAATTATTTGTCAACCTTCATCCTAACCTAGGAAGTGGCCAAACAGTTTGAGGAGCGTGAGAAAAGAAAGTGGACTGTCAAAAGAGAAAAAGGGTTAGAGACTTACATAAGGTCTTTGGTGGGATTGTTCTTGAGATTCTTATCGATCAGTTCCTTGAACACTGTCTCTTTGAAAACTGGAGCATGGAAAATCTTTTGGTTTAAGTAAGGTACACAGGTTAACCGGGCGTGCCTGATAATGGCATGTGGTTATTCAGGGTGTGAACAACCTCTAGGGTCTGTCAAAACAGGCAGCTTCAGGGTTATTTAATCTCTATTGAAGAAGCAGAAAATCAAAGCACAAGAAAATCGTTACTGAAGCACAGTACAAATGAGAAGGGCGTACAGGGAGAAGCAAAATGTTATTAAAGTACAAGATCTGTATTATACTACATACAGTATTATACCAGACAATGTCCATATTATGAATAATATTAACACAGAATGGTCACTTATAATATTTTTTCCAGATACATAATCTTAGAACTAGTCAGAAAAAGAACATTTATACTAGAATGCGATGTTCTACTTTTTCCCTATGGAAAGAAAAAAAGGTATAAATGCTTTGTCTTTGGCTATTTTTCAACTCCTGTTAAGCGCTGGACAAAATATTACCTGCATAGAGAGTCGTATTTTACCGTGCAATACCGTCTCCTGATCCCACGGCACGGCTGGAAAGGTGCTCTGTGCTGAGGCCGGCAAGTAGCGCGTACTGCCCGATCTGCTCACTATGTACTGCAGAGGAGCAGCTTGTCACACAGACAAGACTGAAGTGCCGTCACGCTCAGAGAGCAAACTGAAGATCTAGCTGAAACCATTCTTAACATCGGTAGTTAGTTTCCCGTGACATGGTTAGGTCACGCTCTGCTTCACCCGCTCCAGCCGGCTCGGCGGCCGCTGCCCGCCCCCCCCCCAACCCCCGGGGCCGAGGCCGAGGCCGCCCGCCGGCGGCCAGGGGTGAGGGCTGGGGGGCGAGCCTAGGGGTGCTGGGGACAACTGCACGGAAACTTCAACGCACACACGCGGGACAAGTCCCCGGCGCGCTCGACGACGGGCGCGGGGCGGCCTAGCTTTGATCACCGAGCGGAACAGTTTGCCTGCGGGCGCTGGATCCCACCGCGGGGGCTGACGGCCGCCCCTGCCCCCGGGCTTCTCGTCCGGCTCTCCCCACCTGTAGGGATTTCGCCCTGCGCCCTGGTGGCTGGAATGGGGAAGGACCGAGCCCGAGGCGGCCGCCGAGACGCTTTGCTCGGGGAGAGGAAAATTCCAGCCGAGAGGAGCGGCCCTGCCCCCGCTGGCCGCTGACAGCCCACGGCCGGGGCCGAGCCGAGTCCCCGCACCGGCCGGGCGTCGGGCTGCCACTGGAGGGAGAGCCGGGTGCGTGGAGGCGGGCGGGCAGCGAGAAAGGGAGGGAAGGAGGGAGGAGCCGGGACGGGAACAGGGAGTCTCTGTTTCTCCGCGGGTGCCGGGGCAGGGAAGGTTCCGCGTTTCAAGTTTCTCGCCGCGAAGTTTTTTTCGCTGTTGTGTTCCCCCCCCCCCCCCCTCCGCCCAAGGTGTGGTTTAGCGAGCGGCCGCCCCGGCGCAGGCAGCCCAGCGGGGCCGTGTGCGTGGCCGTGGCCGCCGCCCCGGGAAGGCGCCCCATGGCCGCGCTGTAAACAGCGGAGAATGCCCGGGTTCGGGGGCAAGGCGGCGCTGGGGGCGGCGGAGCGGGGCCGTCTTCCTCGGCCCGCCCCGAGCAGGTGAGGCGGGGAGCCGCGGCGCTGTGCGGGCGGATCCTAGCGGCTGCGCCCGCCCTGCCCCCGAGAGCCGACCTGCGCTCACTCAGCCGCTGGCATGGACGGCCGCGCTCAGCAGGCGGCCACCCCGCCGCCCTCAGGGTAAGCACAGCTCACCGCACGGGTGGGAGGCCCGGGCGCCCCCCGGCCCCAGCGGGGCAGCCGGCGGGGAGCCGCGGTCGTGCCGGGCCGTGAGCGAGCGAGGGCGGGTGAGGTGCGGTGCGAGGGGGCAGCTCGGGGCGAGGAGGCCGGTGTTGCGCGCGTCCGGCTGCAGGGTGCGGCGTTTGGGAGGCAACCGGGGGCGAGAGGCGGCTCCCCAGCGCCGGGGGGCGAGGGTGCGCCCCTGGCTTCGGCGGCGGAGGGTGCGGGGCGGAAGCTCCGCGCGGGACCGCAGCGCCCCGGCCGGGCCGAGCCGAGCCGAGCCGTGAGCGGGGAGGCGGAGGCAGATGGAGCAGCGCGACCGTTAAACGGCTGCCGGCGCGGCGGGAACAGGCGGGCAGAGCGCCGTCTCCCGCGCCCCGACGGCATCTCGGCTGGTTCCCCTGGCTGAGAACGGGCTCTCCGGCGGGACGCTGGCTGCGGGACAGGCCCGCCGGGTCGCCGGCGCCCTCCTCGGCGGTGCCTGGCTGAGCAGCGGCGTGCGTGTGCGGGCTGCGGCGCCAGCCCTCGCCCCTGGCCGGGGGCATTTCCTCAGCGACGAGCCGAGACCTGCCTGCCGCCGCCGTCCGGCCGCCTCTGCCGAGCTGCAGTACTGCCGGCAACCGCCAGTGCAGTACCTGTTGGGGATCGGCTCCTCTCGGCAATCTCTGTAACGCAGAATTTAGCAGCCTGACCATCTGCAAGGTGTAAGTTCTGTGTGTGTGGAAGTGGCGGTGGCGGTGTGAGGGAGCTGAGCGCTTCTCAGTGCTGTGGTAACTGCCCGCATTGGAAGAGAAAAAAAAACCCCAAACAAGCAGCATCTGTTGGGAGAAGCAAAAGGGTTGGCTGCTTTGTTTTTACGTGTTAAGCTCCTCTGACGAATTGCTTATAATCTGTCGGAAAACGTAACTTTAAAGAACGTATTTTTAAATCTAAGTCAAACTACCCCGGTTACAGATCAGGAGGAGGACTTTCCGTTAAGTAGTCGGCTACGTTTGAAGAAAATTAATTCACTCAATCACTTCAGTAGGAACTTGAGGGATTCAAAATACTGACAAGACTGCTGGAGTTATCTGTAAATAGAAGGGACAAAATACATGGTGAGTGTATTTTTTAACAGCAAGACTTTCTTGAAGCTTCCATATTATATACAAAAATGGATTAATTGGATTTCTGACCAAGTGAATACAGGATAAACAGCTACAGTTGATGGTAATTTACTGTAGTATTTGCAGTAGCAATCAGATCAGTTTGAAGTCATGGCTGCGGTGAATATGGAAGACCCATAGAGGAGGGGTATTTATTTGCTTAGGGCCTTGTGGCAATTCCACATTTATGTATGGCCATTGAGAAATGAAGTTTATATTGTTAATCAATGTAGAAGGTATAATTCCAGTATAGATAATTACTGAATTTTTAAGACTTTGGATATGTAAGCACAGTTGAAAAGACTGAGCATAGGCTAATAGAGCATGACACCAGGTTAAGAAGTGACTAAATCAGTATGTCTTGGAGGTCCTCAGTTTCACTTGTGGACAGGAACATGAAAACAAGCAAAAAGGCACAATTAAAATTTTGGTTGTTCTGACGGTTTCTCTAGGCCTGTCGCCTGCCATAAAGCTGTTGCTTATACTGAATTTTGGCTGCTGCTTGACTTAGATAAGTCAGGAAAAGTGGTCTGTTCCCTTAATGTGACTTCAAGCATCTGTCAGCATTCACATCTCAGTTTTGAAAAACATGTAGCTAACAGCAGTGCTCATTTGCGTTAGCCCTGCAGATATATTTTCAGGCCTTTTATCAGCTGTTCCCATATAATTTGGTACTTAGGAAATCAGTTTACTATTCCTTTCTTGTTACAACAAGAGTCCTTTATTGGCAGTCTTAATTGTTTCCTGAAGATGGTCTCATTTGCTCACCCAAATGCTGGATTTGAGGAAAAAAAATCTGGATATACCAGCAAAAACGGCAACTCCCAGTTTGCTGAAAATGATCCACAGATACGTTTTTGAGTAGTAAGCAGTACTGTGGTTCTCTCTCTGAGACAATAGGAAAAATTGTGTAATCTGGGAAGAATTTCAGTTGAATTAGCAATTTTCTTTAAATGTATTACCAAATGATGTGATACTGCATTATATTTCTTCTTAACTTGTTTAGCCAGGTGGAGAATGTTGTTAATCCACAGCTGAAAACTGTTTACCAGTAAATGTGTTCTTAAATCACTGTTTGAAGTTATGTGGTATAATTACTGATAACTCTTCACAGCTTAGAAAGTCTATTTGTGCTAACTGCCAAAAAGGCTGGAGCTGTTAAAGGTGTTTTGTGAGTTTTCAAGCACTGATGTTTATTTAGCCTTTGAACTTCTATGTAACTTAATCATCGGTGGCACTTCAATATAGAATTTTGTTATCAGTTCTATGGGGACAAGCTTTGGGAAAGGATCCTGCAATTATATCCTGGAAGACAATTTTTTTGCATGCAGGATTATGCTTTCCTATTGAAAAATTGTTTATTAAAATTGGTTGTGGTTAAAAATGTTTGCTTGAATTTGGGGAAAAATATGCTGGTGTTATTCTCACTGTACAATCAAGGTAAATCAGTAAAGATTTTTTAAAAACAGCCTTTGCTGGAATTTTTTTTTTTTTAATATGGCAAATAGAAGGTGTGCCCAGTAACTGGCTGGAATTTTTTGGAATGTGGTGAATAGGAGGTGTGCCTGGTAACTGGCTGGACATGACACATAGTTTCTTCTGGTAGCAGAAGAAACTTGGCTGGACTGACTTTTAAGGCGTTTTATAGCTCATCTATCTTGCCCTGAGTCTGAGCAGCACTCATGACAGTGTTCTCCTGCCAGGCCAGTTGACGCAGTCTGCTTCTGTTCATCACAGAGCTGAATTGGCTTTATGCATTGGCTGTGTTATGGGATGGTAGAAAAATGTGTGTTTTAATACTTAAAAAGTGGTTGTGGTTGGTATCCCACCTTTTGAATACAGTTTTCCTGCTGTTGCTGGATAGCAATCCTGTACCCTCGAGTAAATTAATTTTTACATTACTAAGTAGATTTCGCTAGTTGACACAGGCTTTTACCATGAAGAACTGTATTGTAAGTTAATATGCTGTTAAAATATTGGAGCGAAAGTGGATTTTGGTAAATGGGAGGTTGATTTCCTTTGAAATATTATAATGCATATTGAGGTCTACCTTTAATTCAATTCCAATCAATTTCTGAATAATTTTACTTTATTTCATTTGTTCCCTTAAATCATATTTAAAGCTATATGCTTACTTTCAAAACAACAGCTTCTGACCTGCTTTATGTAAGCAAAACCCCCTTGTTTTGTCATTTTCTGTTTGTGTGTCTAATGAACATGCTTAGGAGAAGCTGCTCTCCAGGGGCTGAAGATAGAGATGGTTGTATTGGGGTGGGGGGCCAGGGCTGGCAGAGCCAAACTGAGCTTTGGTTAGCTTACTGCCAGAAACACTCCTCGTGTGTCTTCGTGCTCCCATTCCCTTGTTGCTCGGCCTAATGAATGTATTTGAAAAGTTTAATAAGAACAGGAGAGAAGTCTTTTTCCCATGGTTAGGGCTGTCTCAGGAAGTGAGAGATGTTTTCAGAAAGAACAAGAAAATTAGCTTTTCTCTTGTGTAACTGTTGAGTTTTTATCAAATCATTTCAATCAGATTACGGATCTCTGGAGATATCAGCTGTGGCTCAGTGCTGAGAAGTGTCTGGCATCAAGCTTAGAATACTGATTTGAGCTCTCTTCCTCTCTTTCACATTGTCAGTTGAGTCAGTTCACAACATAACCACAGGTTTGTTCCAAGTATAAATGAAAGTCCTCCCTGTTGTGGAGTGTGGGATGGGACAGAAAGTGCAGCAATAGCTTCAAACCAAGCATTCTATTGCCAAGCCACAGCAGCAGACTAGGGGTGGTGGTGGGGGGTGTCTGAATTTGCTCAGTTTGGTGAAATTTAGGTCAGGGCTGAAACTACATATTTATCTTGCAATGAATTAGCTGTTGCTATTGCTCTGTATGCTACATTATTGTATAGACGTATTTATGAAGAAATGCAAGTCCTTTTGTGCTTGCGCTACTCAATGGTAACACTATCTAGGGTCAGAAGTTAGGCTGGCATGGGTATAGCAAGTAGTCCAATCTTAGATGTGCTTTATCTCTTAGACTGCGGACTTCAAGATAAATAGTTAGCTCACTTTTTCTCAGCCCCATGACTGATGAAGATCAACTAATTGAGCAACAACAAAATGGAAAGAACTTTGAGAGTCTGTGACCATAGAGTTTGCTGGATGTTTGAAACAGGGAGTTAGCTGCTTTGTGGGTGCATGCCCATCAGGAGCCACTTGAATGCTCATCATTCCAGGGCGTAATTTGCCAGCTGAGTTCTGAACATACACTTAATACTTCTTGAGGTGATTATGTTGTTCTTTTTAGTGTATCTGCCTTAACCAAGGCAATGTCAAATAGTTGCATGACACAGTGGTGCCATGAACTGAATGTTGTATTTAAAAGCTGGTTTGATTACTCAAATTTTGTAAAGTCTGAAGTCATAGCAGGGTGCCTATAGAGTAGTCACTGGTAACGTTCACTGTTGGAGTGTGTTGCTGTGGGAATGAGATCAAGGAAACATTAGGCAGTTGAGGAATGTGGATACTAGGGTGAAAAAATGTGTGGGAGGGTAGTACACAAATAGAGAAATCAGCAGAGTTATTTCAAAGCTTTGTCCAAGTGTGATGGTATCCTGTGAAAAGGAAAAGTGAGAGATAGTTAGTGAGGTATCAGAAGCATGTGAGGGGAAAAAGTGTTTGAGACTAAAAGGTGGGTTTCAGCATTACCTTAGGATAGGTTCTTTTCTTTCTATTGTTACTGGATTTTTTTTTTTTGTGAACTTTAAAGGAGATTGCAGTGTTTATGTAAACCTGAAGATCACTGTTTATATTGAGTGGATGCATCTGTGTTGGGTAGAAGAAGAGCCGAGCCCCTTGTAGGGGACCAAATGCTTAGATTCCAGAGGAAACTGAAGATCTTTACAGGATTCCTGTCATCTGACAGATAAATGAACTCACTAGGAATTTTTTAAAGTGACAAGTAAATGGTTTCTGCTGTAATCTGGCAATATCTAACTAGGTCTCCCTTCGTGAAGTCCAGTACTGCTTCTGACTTTCTTGACTGTAGGTTGGAAGAAAGTTTCTAAGCATACAAGTTTTTCTAGCTTGACTGCAGTTGTTTGTAGCTGCCACTGTTGTAGTTTTACGTGTGCTGGAGAGCAGCAGATGCCAAATTATCCAGCCAGCCATTGGAGTTGTAATGATGTTAGCCTGCTCAAGTAAGTTGTGGGGTTTTTTTTCCTCTAGAAGTTAACAAGTTGGTCTGATGAGCTGCTCTCTTAATTGTAGTGGATACAAGGAATGCCAGGTGTTCTCTTTTACGGCTGCTTGCAAGTTAAAACAGATCTGATTGCGTGCTTTCTTTTCTTTTCACCTGGCTGCCACTTGCTTCCCCAACAGCTGACCTGCTACTCTGACTTAAGTTCACATAGCTGCCTGCTGTTTGAGAAAGAGTTGCTCTTTACTGTATTTGCTGTCACTATGTACTGTTCTGAAACTCAGAGAGTTGACGTCAGGGCATTAGAGGATGACAAGAAGCTGAGATGTTGGCTCCTAGACTCCTGTAGAGTTCTGTGGCCATGCCCAGCGTTAGCACAATGAAGAGGAAACTCTGACTGTGCAGCATGCGACAATGGAGAGTTCAAGGGGGAAAACCACCCCTGCTGTTTTGAGCTGTAACAAGCAATTGAAAACTTGAGGTTTCACCTGAACTCTCTCCTAAGGTAAGGTCCCACAATTAAAAACGCAACTCTCTGTATGAAAGTAAACTTAAACATTTACTAACTGGAGTTCCAGTAGATGCGTTCTGACTTAAAATCTGCATGGTGATGGACTAGTGGACAGAAGTGCATTTTTTTCATAGTTTAAGAAACATTTCTTTATGTGTCAGAAGTGGAATGCCATGGGAATCTTTACAGAATTGAGAGTTCCTGGATTTGTTTTTTATTTGCTAGGATGTTCAGAAGGGGCATGTACGTTTATGTGTATCTTTTGGTGATTGCAAATGATCAAAGTGCTGTAGGTGGTTAGAGGACTGATCCCTAATCTATGTATGAAATGTCTCCCTGGGGAGCTTGCACATATGTTGACTGTGCTACGAGACTAGGGTTGTCAGGATTGCTATTTTCAGTTAAAGAAAATAGAGCACATTAATATTTTTAGCTAGGCATAAGCTTTCTTGTGTGAGAAAGCATGGTTTTGTTGTAAGCTTTAGTTCTACAGAGGTTTTCATTGAAGAAATAGCTTCCAAGCTGTCCTTTCTTAGCTGTATTTTAAAAATCCTTTCTGCACACTTCTTTGAATTTTATTTCTGTTCTGGAAATATAGCTACTTGATTTGGAAAACATAGATCAATCTTATTTAAAAATCGACAAACCAACCTCTCTTCCTCCCCAAACAATGCAAACAATTGCTCTATCCTAAACAAGAAATGTTGTGATCTTGAATTTTTCTGAAATACCAACAATGGTACAATTTTTATTCTTTGCCCTACATCTCTCCTACAAAGTGATACTGTCTTAATTAAAAAACAAAAAACAAAAAACAAACCAAAAAACCCCACACCAGTCTATCTCAAAATAACAGCATTAGACACATAAATATTTTTCTTTAAAATCAAATCCCTTTTCAACTTAATATCCCTGAATATCGATTTATTGTTTTAAAAATCTTGGGTTTTTTCATGGGCCTTGGTTTCCTCTTGGGAATTAATTTTCCCTTTTGGTATTTTACCTGGCTTTCATGTCAGACCTTCAGATGCATTTTCTTCCAAAAACTAAGGCTCTGTTTTTTAGCAGGTAAATTTCAAATGTTTTGCTATGGGAAAGGCATAAGCATCTTCTTCGGTTGTCCCTATAATACAAACATATTATTGATAAAGTTGTCTGGAGGGACTGCTTTTTCTGTTCTTTTTGCAAAATGTTGTGTCTGTCACCCTGCCCCCCACCCCCAGTTTGTTGTGCTGGGAGCCTTGCTGAATAAAGTGAGTTAAATAAGAATGTTCAAGGGTATGGGACCATCAGTAGGGTAGCAGTGGAAACTTTGTGTTACTATTGCCCAGATGCTTTGCATGTGTAGCTATCAAGGTGATTAGAAGGGCAATAGGGAAGAATACAGTGCATCAAGTTTGGGTTTTGTCATTTACTATTTTATCATGTGTTTAAGTATCATTGTATTGCTCTTGACTTTTGTAAAACCTAGTACAGTTCTTCTGTACTGTCAAACTACATTGACAAAACTGGATGTAATACTGCAGGTACAAGACAATCTGCTGAGGTATCTATTGTTTAACTGTTCTTGTGACAGCAATGTTGAAAGCATTTTTTACTTGGGAGGAACAATGTTTCATCTCTGGATCTGGAAAAAAAAAATAGGAGCCAAAATGTCTGTTATTAACAAAGTTGAGAAAACAAATGTTTACAACTCATCATGCTGGGTTGTAACTCCTTCAGGCAAAAATGAAGTACATATTTCTTCACTAGTAGTTGTGGACTTAAACCTTTTGTTCTTTTCATTAAAAATGCATGTTGTGCAGAATTAAATATGAAACCATTCTGGCTTTGAGAGCATAGAAACTATTTGCATGGTTGGATGGTTTTTTTAATTCTTTAATTCTTTGCAAGACAAACAAGGTATTAGTTGATGACGATCGTGTAGTAGGTGGAATTTCCAGAGGTGGAATTTCTGATGATTTTCATGAGTTTGTGTAAAATGAGAAATTCAAGCCATGACAGAAATCTGGGCTTTGACAATTTTTATTTATTTTTTTTAATTCAGAAGCTTTAATTCCTCAAAATTAGGTAATGCTGTGTGTTGAAAGTTGTCCCTATGTTCACAGACTTTCATTTCTTAAGAGTTACTGCTTTCTTCATCTACTCTATGAGGTCTCCAGGCATAAACTTTTCTGTATCCTCTGCTGGTCTCCGATTCATGGTCTCTCATTTCCCCTTGCCTGCAATTTTGATCCTTTCCTTCCACCCACACTACAAAACAGCCTCACTAATTCCATCCTTGGCGCCCTCCTTGAGCTATTTTTACCTCATTCAGTTTTTAAAATACTCACTACTTGGAGAAAGTCCTGTTTTGCTGAATCTTAAACTTCAATGTGCTACTACTTATTTTCAAAAAGCCTTTCTCATAGATCATGCTTAGGAACTTTGAAGAATTGTAACAATTCCTAAGGCACCGTAACTGTTGTGGTTTTTAACATTTGGAAGTGAAAGTGGTCTTTCCCCATCTGCTTTTATTGGTGGCAGATACTCTTGAAGACAACACTTGGGGTTTTTTTCTTCCTTTATGAGGGGAGGAGATTCCTTCCTCCTATTACATTAAACTATTTTGCAGTGTATGACCCCATCCTTAAACTCTTCCATAGACTCCTTCTGCTTTAGTGTTTTGGATTCTGGTTTTGTGCGTTCTTTTAAATTTTGAGATTTAAAAAGAACCTGGCCCTTCAGCTTGGTCCTTCCATCTGTTGGGGTTTTTTTGGTTTTTTTTGGTTTGTTTTTTTTTTTTTTTCTGTGACCCATTCTGCCTGTATCTGATTTCTCTTCCCCTGACTTCACCCTGAAACTGTAGATTCTTCTTTTTATAAATGTGCCTTTGTGTTTAAATATTATGTATCGCATTTTACCTAGCTTAATGCATCTTGCTCTCTTGTACTTACATGGGCATGGAGACTATTTTTGCTACAATGTTTTAAGGGGAGAAGGGCTTCCCAGGCCCCTTCACATTTGCACTTTAAAGAGGGGTTATGGGCTGTCTTTGCACTTGCTGTGCTAGTCTGCTCACTTACCTGCGGTTGGGTAGTGCCTTGGACATTGCAGGACTTGGAGCTGAGATCTTAAGGCAGCAGTGACAGCTAGAGACATGAAATAGGATTTATTTTATTATTTTTCTCCTTTCAACTAAGTCAGAGTTTACTTACAACTTATACTGTGCTGTCCTTCCTCAAAATTAGATATATTTAATTTGATGTCTGCATGACAGGTTATCGGGACATTTGTGGTAGAAGATGAACTAATGGGACTGGGTCAGATGTATCCTTATTCCTTCAGCTCCTTAATATTTCTCTTTTGTTTCTTTTTGGTTGATTGGTTGGGTTTTTGGGAGGGTGGGGAGAGGGGTCTGTTTTTCTTTTAAGTGATATGTACAGGGATCAGAGGATTTTGAAATCTAGGTAACTTTGGGGTTTTGTTTTGATTATTCTTCTGCAGTGTAGGGCACATATTCACCCCTCCCCCATAGGTATCATTGAGATAGTGTCAACATGCCAGGCAATGCTTGTTCACTTTTATAGAAAAGCAAGGTGAAAATCTAGAAGGTATGGAAAACCAAAGCATTTTATAAGCACTCCTTCAGAGCTGATTGGCAGTAGTGAGCGGGATTGGAGAGAATCTGAAGCAGCTTATTTTGGAAAAGTAGTGAGGATCTGACATCACTGTCTGAACTGTTGGAATCTCTGTCTTATTTCTAAGTATCTTTCTTTGACTGTTCTCATATTTCCACTGCCCAAACATTCTTACAAACTTTCCAGTCTTCCTCCCAAAATACACTGCTGTAATGCCTCTTTACCTGTAAATCTCAAATGAATAAAGGAGGAGGAGGGAAACACAATGAATTGTAAATGTTAACTGAAACCTTAAAATAGACAATGATTTATTTTAGGAAAAAAATGGAGGTTTTTTACTATGATAGTTTTAGAAATATTCAAACAAATTGATTGGTTCTTATTTTTTCTTTCTGATGGTGTTCCTTAACGTACTGCTTATAGGCTTCTGTCTTTTCTTTTTTTTTTTTTTTTTTCTCCCCTGCTTTTACTTACCAAAAAATTTTCCTGGATTCTGTAGCTGCAATATGTAAAGCCTGCCAGCTAATGGGTTTATGGGATTTTTTATTTTTTATTTTTTTTTAAAGACTGCTTTCTAGCACTTAATCCAGAATGTTTTTTATGGTAGAATTGAGAATATTTGGAAATAATGACACATAACATAAATGCTGAAATTTCATCCTATACAATGCCAAGCAGTATTTTATACGTGTTGACTGTAGATGGAGATTTTAAAATTACTTGGTACCCTGACTGAGTAGTCTCATGGAAAGATCTGTATGGTTTCAAAGTTCTGCCCCTCTGCAGAAGAGACAGATGTCTTGCATGCAGTCTCCACTAGAGAAGAACAACTGGATTTTCTTTCATGTTTCCTGAATGAAATCTGTCTATACTCTTGACAAGTTGATGCTGCCTCTTCCTATTCATGGTGCAGAGATCTGTAGTAGGAAATCAAGTGCCCAGTGAATCATTTATTTTGTAAACAAATGTTTGTCAGAGCCACTTGGAAGAACTTTAGCAACTTAAGATAGAAATACCCTTGCAAAATTCTACCCTGATTAATTGAGAAGCGTGCAGTTCATCTGCCAACAACATACTCTCAGAAAGTAAAAATGGTTGAGTATGTAAAGAGTTCTTCTGTTACATGTAAATAAAAGCTCCAAGATTAGAAGTAATCATATTATGAGGTTTTAACTTTCATTTAGAAATAAAATAAATAACCAATGAGAACTGGAAAACTCTATCTACAGTTATTGGCCTTTCCCGCATCCTGTCACATCACATTTCACATCTCAGTCATATACTGAGAGTAAGTGTTTCCTTGAGTCAGTTTGTGGTAACATGTGAATAAATGCTTAACGTGGTAGAAAGAGCTCTAGTCTGCTTGTAAAAGAGCATGTGATACTTTGTCAAAGATAGGAAGGGGTAGCTAAACATGGCATAGCATTTGTTGAAATTGTAAAAATTCAGTCATTAAGCTCAACCCATTAAAAAATTCTTGGCTTCTGACAGTAAAAAGAGATCCATCAGTAAACATGAATCACGTCCCCAAACTGACGTAGCTGTACCAGTATTACGTACCATTGTGTTTATCTGTGGCTTTGATTAACAAATATTTTCAGTTAAATACTTAAGTGGCAGTGAGAAAGAAGTGGTTTGGTGACTATGAGAAAGACCGATTTATTCAGAGATCTGCTGCTGGATATGAATATTCTCTGTTTTCCCTCCCATTTGTTTTTTTTGGTTTCGTTTGTTTTTTTTGATAGTAGTTGTATAATTAACAGAGATTGCATACCTATCTCCCTCCCTTATGGGCAATCTAGGTGAAAGGAAGTTTCAGTGTTTTGTTCTGAACTGAGTAGGTTTGCTGCTGGTGGAGTAAGTTTGTTGCAGCCTGTTTATGTCCTTTTCTTCAGTTAGAAGAAGTCAGTGATAAGCTGTTTGTAATCACAAAAGGTAATTTCTTTTTCTCTTTTTAAGGTTAGGGAAGGCTTTTGTTGCTTTAGGCCCTCCTTCCTTGCCAATATTCACAGTTTGGGGATGATTTTGAACTGTCAGCTTTGAATTTCTGGATCCAAAGAAAGCCTTTTGCTATGGTAGTGACTTTATATCCATGTAATAAAAATTCCAAAAATTCTGGTTTTCATTGTTTTATGTGTGTCAAAAACAGCTGGATTGCCATTAGCCATAACTTGAATCTCTTCTCCAATATGAAGCCAGAGTTCTTTCCATGGATTTCCTCCTTTGGGCAGTGTTCGAAACCCAGCTCTTACTGGGAGAGAGAAAATGTGGCACTTAGGAGAGGTCAATGGGATTTAGGTTACTGGCACTTGGAGTTTTACTCTGTAGAGTGAGGGTGAACTTTTCAATTTCAGAGTTTGCAGCTGAATTTTAGCACTCTCTTGTTTGTGTCTCGTTCTGCTTTTATCATCCGTGTAAATAGCTGCCCATGAACTTTTTTTCCAGATTGACTGACTGCTCTGGTTTTCAGCATGTTAACTTTAGTTTTATTACAACATTCTGTGAAACATTGATGTACTGCAGTTAAGTTTGGGGAAATTGCGACAAATTTTGGAGAGGGTTTAGCAAATGAGCTACCTCCAGCTTGTCTCTGATCTAGTCCTACCACTAAGCACATGAGTAGAAGCTCTGGTCTAGGTGATGTTCTGATCTATACACCTTGTCACTGAAGCTTCTATTGCTGTAGCTGCGTTGGTGGTAATTTTGCTGATTCTTGACCCCCACCATGCACCCCACCCCAGGCCTTTTTTGACCAGTGTAGACAAATCCAAGGTTCTCTAGTGCTCTTAAATCAGGGTCATTAGTTTCTAATAAAGAAGTTTGCCCTATATTGGTATTAGTAATTGCCTTTTCGTGTCCACTGACGTTCTGCTGGCATGTGCTTACCACTTGCTTGAAGATAAATTGGTAAAAAATGTGGATGTCTTGTACATATAACTAGCAAAACATTCCTCATTTTTAGTGATTTAATGTATGCAACAAGCAACATTTTCTTCTAGAACTGTTGTGAGCAAGTACAGTGGTTAACAGTTAAGCACTCTTAGTCTTTCTATTTCTAAAGCGTGACAACATGTGAATGGCATGTTCATGAGTTACTGCATGGTTACAGAGTATGAGCATGTAAGTCATTCAAAATGCTATTTGGCTGGTTACTTTCATGGGTAGGAATGTGGAAAATACTGGATTTCTGACTGTTGTGATAACGCAGGGTACAGAATTATTAAAGACTCTGAGAGGTGTCTAATCAAAATTTTTTATACATATATTCTTTTAGGCATTTTAGAGAGAGTGTCTGTTATATTCAGGGAAAACTTCTAAATCCAGGGAGAACTTACAGACATGGTTTCAGGTCTTAGGAATTTGTGCGTGTGTGTTTTAAGGGCTTTATAAGATCTTACAGCTTAGATCATTCAAGCAGTATTTCTGTCCTTTCTTCTGAAAGCCATAAAGTAAGAAAATCCTTCTCCTCTGAATTTTCTTCATGTTTTACATGACTTCCTGGGTGGGAGAAGTGTGTTACTTTTTTTTTTTTAGTTAATTATATATAAACTTAAGTCACATTGTTTCAGAGCACTTAGTACACATCTATATACTCTATAGATTAGGTAGGTACCATATTAGAATTTTCAGAAGGAGAGAACCAGGAAGATAAAATGCTGCTAAATTGGAGGGTGCTGTTTCTCATAATGAGAAAGCAGTCAGTTATAGGAACTCTGATAAATAAAGCCCGTAGACAGCCCAGCTGTACTTTGAGATGAAAACAGGATGTTGGTTGTATTGCTGGAGGACTACTGTATAAATCAAAGGATATGCTATTATTGCTGTGTAAGGAAGCTGTACTCCCTTAGAGTAGTTCTGTATATAAAAGAATGATAATTGCCATGCTTATCAAGGACTGGCAGTTCTCCTTTTCCAATTGTGACCTGGTGAATCCAGCTCTCGTTCATGACTTAAAACAAAATGTTGCCAGTTATTTTAATTCCCTATTCAATAGGACAAACAGAATGTGGTTATTTTTATCTCTTTATGGTTCCTTGGATTATACAAATAGAAAACCCTTTTCCTATATTCAGGTCAAAGGTGGTTTACTGAGGGGGTTGTGGATTGTTTCCCCAGTGCCTGTTAAACCCTGCCAGTTCAAGTTGTGTCCACTTAGTCATGTCATCTGGAAATGGCCAGGTGGCTTTCTCCCCTTGCCAATGTCTGACCTTTCCCTCTCCTAACTTTTTGTTTTGTTTTGTTTTGGTTTTTTTTTAAGAGTTCACTTATAGCCCCTTTAAATTTTGGTTCGATAGGCTTAAGCAGTTTTTTGTTTATTCTCATAAGGTCTTTTAAAGTGCTTCTCTGCCCCTATTCCACTCAGTGTACTGTTCTACTGTTCCTCAATGCTGACTAGAATGGTGTTGCCTTTAATTTTGTTTTTAAAATTAATTTGATAGTTTTTATGCCTCTAAGTACTATATCCAAGTATGCTTTCTCTCTTTAGGAAGGAAGTCAAATTACTTTTCTGCTTTTGGTTTCCACCAGTTTATTCTTCTCTTCAGGGAAATCCTAGAAGCATAGCGTTGTTTGGGTTGGAAGGGACCTTTGAAGATCATCTGTCCAACCCGCATGGTAGATCTGTAGTATGCTGTAGGGTAGCCTAGATTGTTATTTAAGAAATATAAGTAAGTTTCTCTTAGGCAGAAGGAGCTGAATCTGGAACAACAGTAAGTATGTGGGTAAAGGTTAAAGTGATGTTCCTGTAATATTACATGTGTTTTTATAGAAAAATTTTTGGGATAAGTCCTCAAAACCAGAACTATTTTGGTAGAGAGATTTTAGCGTAGCAGTTTACACTGGTTAGTAGAATGTTGTCAGCCTCTTAGTATTTGTATTCAAGTGCAGAGTTAGCTTCCCTGCAGTAAGACTCCTGACCATCAATCAGATTTGAAGCCAGTCCATGCTGCTGATGCCTGCACGGTAGAGGAATGAAGAGTCTGATAAGAAAGTGAGAAGGCGGCGATGGTGAGTCAGTTACACAGACCTGTAAGGGAAAGCAGATATGCTTTGCTCATGAAAGAATCTTCACTCTTGAAGGCTTTACAGCATAAACTTAATATTGTTTTAATATTGATTTTACTTTATGCTGAATTATAAATTCATCTTTCAAATTTATAGTTTTCATGAATTTTGATATTCAGAATGACTTTTCTATTATTTACTATCGCTTATCTACATTTCACTGAAGTTCTGTGAGAGAAGGATGTTGCAGGAACTGTTTAGGCTTATGTAACAAGTTGTTGTAATCCCTAAGGAAAAATATGTCTATAATATAATGTTCCAAAAAACATTTCAGTCTTGTTCAGACAGTAGCACATTTGAAATGGCAACTTCTTTAAAGGGCAATAGTGCTGTTATTTTGGATCATTACTTGTTACTCTTATAAATTTTTGCAGTTGAGAGAACTGGTTGTATTAGGTTAAACAAGCTACACTCCAGTGTTTGACCTATTTTCTAAATCATGCTTATGTTGCCACATTATTTGTGTACGCTAGAAAACTATCCATTCAAAAGTACCGGAGGTGAGATGCTCTCAGGGGATACCTATTGGAGCACTTTCCATTATTTTTTAACATAAATGCTGATAAAATAACTTTAGATTTAAAACTGAAATAACTTTAGACTTAAAACCGGGATGTAACTGTATGCCAATATCAATTAATGGATGTATTTTTGAAGAATTAAGGTCTCGCTAATCTGCTTCTTTCTGCTTTTTCACAGGGGTGGGATAGGAGGAAGAAGTCTCAAAATCTTGAATTTGTTTCTTGTCTATACTAAACAGTTGTAGGAATTAACCAGGAGTAAAGTCTTTTTGTTGAAACAGAATGAGTTCTGTAGTACAGATTGAGTTATATTGGATGTACTTGGGAGTATACCATATTACATGTAGAGATATGTAATTTCTTTGGAGGGAGAACCTTTTCTGGGGCCAGAAAATTATTTGAATTTTTATTTGAAATTTTATTTGAAAACATATTTATCAGTTATGGGATATCTTAGTGTCTATAGCAGCAGTTCATCAAATAAGGGTAGGTAATGGTTTAGGGTAAACCAAAAGTTTTGGAAGATGCATATAACTTTTAAGTAGTCATGCCCTGTGGCCATTAAAGATAAATTATAAATTCTAGCTGTTCATATAAACTCATGGTGTTCTTTAACAGGCCAGAAGTGTGGTTATCAGGAGACATGCCGTGGAATTACCCTGATGTGACCTTGTTAAGTGGTGGATTTGAAAAGCTTTAAGCATTATTTGAACTGGTCCAGTACTCTGAAGGCCTCTTAATTATACTGCCAGTATTATTTTTCTGAAAACTTCTAATGAAGGGGGATGTATTCTGGAGTTGTTGTGTCAGTCACACACTCACACAGACAGTTCTCACTGTGCAGGTTGTATTGTACCCTAAAATGATTGTGGTTTGTTTGTTTGTTAAATTTTTGAGCAAGTATCGCAACTTTTCATCCACAGAGCAAATAGCTGTTGCTTTTGATTAGTAACTTAAACCTTGGCAAGTATGTAAATTCCTCAGCAAGGCACTGGTTTTGAAGAGCTACTTATGTTCCAGTGAGAAATCTTTTGGACAGATTGTTTTAGAACATGTGATTCTTATTTTATTTTTTTTTAAACTTTTTTCCTGCTTCTGTACTATGTTATCTGCACTGATTTACTCCTTTCCTCCAGGAAACACATTTGCAATAAAGATCCGGTCTTCTGTTTATATAGTTCCTGCTGCTTATTGCTTCCTTGGGGTCCTCTTTGACCTTATAATTAACAGAAAAATAACTGATATCCTGGGAATTAAGAAGAAATGAATGAAGCACAGGGAGCTGATAAATTCTGATGAATTCTTTCACTAATCAAGCTTCTGTTTTGACATGAAAAGGTCATCATTAATAAAAATAAATAGATTAAAAAAAAACCATAAGGAGCATGTTTTTCATAGTGCCTCTGGTGCTGGATCCTTTGGCAACTAAGCTTGTATGTACCTTTTCCAAAATGCAGGAAAGCGTCTGCTCTATCTTGGCAAACAGCCAGCTTGTTTCAGTTTCTACTGTCTTCAGTGTTACAATGTACTTACATGTTTAAAAAAGCCAAAAAACTTCAGGCTAGTATCATAAACAAGTTCTACTGTACATCTTGAGACTGGGCTCTCCTGCTACTAACTCAGACTAATCTTAAATTCTGGTTAGAAGACCAGACATAACAATACCAAGCTTTAGTATGGGTGAATATATGGAATTGTCTGTCTTTGTGCTGATGAAATTAAGCAATCCATTCATCCATCCATATTTGTTTGTGGCATATAAGCAAGACTATGTTTTGCAGGTGAAAGGATCTAATTCTAAATACTACTAGAGTCACTGTTTACTCACTTGACTTATGTTGATTTACATATGCTTACACATACTTTTATATGTATACTCACTGACAGTGTCTGGGTTCAAGCATTTTCCTTTGTTTCCTAGAGCTTAATCTTACAAGTTCTGCATATTTTCAGGTAACAATGTTGTATATGTTGTCGCTGTTGGCAGTTGCCAACAGTAGAAATAATCTGCCAAACGTTAAATTAATTCTGATTGCGCACTTTCCTTAACACAGCTTCTAAAGAAAGCTAAGTGTCTTGAATTCCAAGTACACAAACCACTACGCTCAATATACATGTTCTTCAGGAATCTGGTGACAACTAACCACAGCATGGAGCTTCAGGTAAGCTCAAGAGCAGAAAGATTGTTCTTTCTAGTTTAAGTTTGTGTTCTTGTTCGCTTCCAGCCCCTTCACTTAAGAAGCATGGAAGGGTGGGACTTCTAGCCAGTGTTACCCGGTGGGATGTTGTGGGTTTGCCCACTATGAGCATGTGGGGGTGACTTCCCTTCTTCTTTTTCTTATTTAAAAAAAAATAAAATAATATGAACAGGAATGGACAAACTGAAGCAGCGGTTTCACCCCTCCAATGAAGAAGGTGAGGTCTTGGCAGTGTTAGGTGTACAGTTGGCCTCGATGATCTTACGGGTCTTTTCCAACCTAAATGATGCTATGATTCTGTCTCTTCCTTCACCAGTCACTTAGCTGCATCACTTAGCATCAGCCGTGATAAAGTTATGCAGGCATGTAACTGGGACTAAAAAACACCAGTAAAAAGACAGAGAGATGATAGCTCGGCCTAGCTGTGAAAATTGTCTTGCAGTTTTCTCAGAAGCTTATGTCATTGTTATGACTCCTTGCTTTTGACAGCCACCTGGTATTCTTATTAGCCACCTTTGACCCCAGAAAGCTAATGGTGTAGAATATTTTTAAAGGCTGCTGGATCATACATAAACTTACAGTCTAAAAAAATGTTTCACATAGTCTTCAATGTTACTGTGACAGATGTATCCCCTGTTCAACCCAGTTGTTTCACATCAGCAAATATGCAGAAAATAGAATTATGAGACTAAAAATTATGGTGAGCTTGAGAAACCATGTGACTGCACACACAGAAATAGTGCACTGGTGCAGCGTGTTTTATTATTTAGCCATTATGTAACCATTATTTAGCCATGTTAATTTTTTTTTTGTTTAGAAAGCAGATTCAGCCAGGCTGTTGGTGATTAGTTAGAAGGTGTGGTCTTAGTAATTCATACCGTGATTAGCAGTGGGATCCAGTGAGGTTGTGTAGCTAGTGGCTGATCCTTAGATATAGAAGATGGTGAAAGGTTGGTGGACCTTATGAAGAGGAGGAGGAGGGTGAAGGTATCCAGAATCACGCAGTCCGTTTCCCCCGTCTTTACCTACTGTAAGTCCTAATCTGACAGGTGAATTCTGGTGTCTCCTAGCAGTAAGTCACAGCTTGTTTGGTCCTCTGTACATATCTGAAGTGACAAATAAAGCCATAGCCCTAGTTCCTGATCCCTATCTGTATATTTGAGCCAATACTAGACCAACTTTGTCTAACAAACCTAATGAGTGGCTGTCCAAGCACTTTCAACAAAAAGCCACTTATGTGTTATGGTAGCTGCAGTTACATGACTACATCTATTTTCCATGCACATTCACTCCACAGTTCTACTGAAATTGTTAAAGAAGTCTTCATGTATGCAGGCTACATTTTAAAACTGAGTAGAAATCCAGGAGTGGAACTACCTTTTTGATCCAGTAGGTAATCCTGATAGCTGCTGTTATTCTCTTAAGTAGATGATAAAATAAATTTATTTCCCTTAGAAAAATGCAGGAAGTTAGCATAAGTTCTAGTCATATGTCAGCAAGAGACAGAGACAAGAATGTCATAATGTGATGGGGCTTCTGCAACATAGTTTTTGGACTCCTTCTAGGAGTGATCCGATTATAATAGTCACCCATCTGAAGTTTTTAATTTGGCAAAATTTGTACTTGTAAGATACCCTTGTACTGTTCAGTGAAACAGGAGCTTTGCATATGTTGTTAGCTTATTCTGTCAAGCATACCATACTAGCAGTACAGATATTTTTGTCTTCTCTGGATTTTTTTTTTTTTAATCATGCAGTAATTTGTTGTTCACTTAAAGGCAGACATTTGTGTTCTAAAAACAAATGACACACACACAGCTGTGTAGCCAAGTGACCCAGAGAAAGTGAATTCCCATGATCTATGTGTATGTGCAAGTGATGGGGACCAGAACTTGCTCTTTGTCCAACAGTTCAGTTGTGTGTGGCCTCAAGGGAGCATGTGGCTCCTTGTACTGTTGACTTTCCATGGGAATGTAAGAATATGTCTCACAGCGCTGACTAGGAGTTGTGTGCTTTTTAGAATGTGTTTTCTTATATCTCAATTCCTTTGGGTTGTATAGAAATTCGGGCTACATATTGATTGCACTTTTGAGGAAGAGTGTACAATTGTGTGATACTGCAGTTGTTAAGAATTGGACATAAATATTTTGCATTGCAGTGACAAAAGCTATGCAGCCATTTAACTTCTGTTCTTTATGTTCTTGAACAAATGCTTCTGTTTAAGGATATTTGAAAAATGAAGGCAGCTATTTAGTCACTTGCATAAATAAATAGATATGAAGTTCTCAGATACCCAAGATGTGAAAACATAGATGATTTTTTTTGTTTGCTCTACAGTGGGTGAGACAGGACTAGGGTTGGCAGAATCCTTTCTTGGTATTTGATTTTTTTTTTTGTGAGTAAAATTTTAGCGTTTAATTTTTTTTTTTTTTCTTGGTGGGGTGTGTATGTAACCTCTCATCTAAAATTGAAAAGTTCTGTAATGGCATATCATAGACCAAGTGCTGCTCAAGTTACTAATGACCAACTATGGAAGCTTAATGCATTGGCTAGTTTTGAAATTATGATTAGCAATTGGATTATTAGCAATATGATAAGCAAAATTAGCAATTTAATTGCATAGGCTTCCTAGTGCTGTCCTGAGGTGTTATTTCAAACCTGTGCAAAATATGTACAAATTAACTATGAACACCTCTCTGCCTTAAGTAAGGAAGTTAAAAAGCGGAAGAAAACAACTCAGAAGACATGCTAGTTACTTCCTGAATATATCTTATTACACATGGCTTTCTCAGAGGCCATACTTTTAAGGGTATGGCCTTGATTAGCAAAGTACCTACCTGAATTTGTCCAGTTCTGTTTAGCTTTCCATTAATAATGGTATAGGTGGCAAAAGAGGTGGGACAGAAAACCTATTCAAAGCACTATGAGACTGTATCCAGTGTGTCTATTTTTAGCTTAAATACTTCATTTTATTTAGAATGAATGGAGCTCACTTCCATTAGTTGCATCAGCACATGACCTTGCTGTGTTATATGTAAACAGCATTATAGTTTATGTAATTGATGAACTGGGAAGTTATTCTATGAAGTGTTGCAGTTACAGTTACTCAGTGTCTACAAGCAAAGACTTCAGCAGAAGCCCTTGCTCTCCAAACCCAAACAGAGAAAATAATTATAGCTAAGTCTTTCCAGTAATAAGTATTGTCCTCTGTGTTTTGTTGTTGGTTGGTAGGGGTTTTGGGGGGATCTTAAATAATTTTCTATTAAATATATGGTTTTTAAGAAATACTGACTCCAGGCACTGAGATTTTGGTACCAAAATTGGTTTATTTTACCAGGTCACTAACTTGTTAATTTAATATTTGTCAGGCACATGTTCTGAAACTGTTTATTAGAATGTAGAGTGCTTTAGTATAAGAGTCAGCAAAAGAGGTAAATAATATGCTCAAATCAAATTTGTGTAGCTTTGGAAATCAATACTATTACATAATCATCTGCCTTGGTGTTAAAGTCACTGCTGTGTTGCTGTATTTCTTTGCCAATATATTAATGTCATGCTATCTAATAGCAAAATAATCTCCATATACAAACAGTTTAAAAAATACAAGGAGCAATCTTGTAGCAGAAAGAATGGTTTACAGTTACTTGGCAGTTGAAACAATTACCAATCCACTCTTGAACTTCTGTCTGAGGGAATAAAACTCTGTTTTTTTAGAATTCTTGCCCTCTGGGGTAAGAAAAATGACCACAGATGAACTGGTGTTCTAATTTATAATATGATGCAACTGAACTAAAATAGAACTTTTTGCTTCTTTTCATTTACTACTAGAAACATTGATAAGGAACACTGTTACTGGTCATACTTTCAACCTGAAAACTTAAAATGATCTAGGACTTCAAGTGACTAAAATGGTCGTGCATAGCCATGTATTATCTGTCAGTTTAGAATCTACTGAAATATCAGGTTTATACCTTGAAGGAACCTTTTGTTTTATAAAGTGGAAGGTAACTGTTGCAATCCTGGATGACCTCAAAATCTCCTTTGAAAATCAGTTTCTTCACTAGATGAATAAGAATAGCTTTTCTTGCAGATGTTTTGGCTTTTAACTCAAATGCCAGGGATTTGAAATTTGGGGGAGAAGAAACCAATGAAGCACCTTAAATAGACTCCTAAGTCTAGCTTTGAAATATTGCTGTACGAAGTCTTCTGTTTCAGATGAAATGATGTATGATTCTTTTATACATGAGAAGAAAAATGTTTTAAAAGGATGTGACAGTATTGAATGCAGTATTAAGACTTTTTCACAGACTTTCATTCACTTTCTCATAAGATAATACTGTCCTTCCTTTCAGAGGGGGAGAGAACAGTTTAGAGATTTTTGCCACCTCAACATTGATAAAAGGCCATGGTATGAAGAAAATTCTTTAGCTTTGGTATGAAAATGCACATGCTTTATGAAGATCTTTTTCTTAAATTATTTCAAAATAAACTGACAAACCCAAAATACATCTCAATTCTTAGAGTATCTTTACAGTAGCATTCTTGTGTTACGCTCTTAAATACCATTTAATGAATTTATAAAATGCCCCGATACCTCTGCGGTAGAGTACCTCTTCTAAGATGTGATTTATATTCTAGGGATATTTGTTGCTGGACAATACAATGCTTGAAGAAAAACTAATGAACCAGTCTCCTGGTTTATACAGATGGGATTAGATATGCTCTGATTTGTCTGGAAAAGAAAGAAGCCAAGTAGTTTCAAAATATAGCCTACCTGCAGTGCCACCCTGTGGCTTTGTTTTTTATGGCTTTTCTTAAACTAACCAGCTTCTGTTTCCGCATCCCTGGTGGGAAGATTACTTGTGAACTTATAAAATGTCTGTAGTCCTGACTGCAGACCTGGTCTAACCAGGATAGTACAGCACATTTCTTCGCTGAATTTCTGTGAGGCGGCATTGTTTGTCCCTGCTGAAACCTGCTTAGATGGAGAACCAGAAAGGATTTCTGAGCAATACTGGTTCATTCACCTACCGCATGAAATCACTAAGCAATGGCTGGTTTCATCATTGAAAAGGAAAGATCACATTGGAACTGGAAGGCAAAAAATGTGTCGATTCACAGCAATAACTTGAAGGAGCATGCTAATTGATCTCATCTGTTCCAGCAATCCTATGTATGCATGAAGTTTTTTTTCCAGGTAATAGTCAGTTTTCTAGGAAGATGGTTTCATTTTATAATTAGATTGTCTAGGTAGACACAGCATTTCTTATGGAGATAGTTGATATTATTTTGCATTCAAAACATCTGAATTTTTTTTTACTTTAATTGAAGGATGTCAGAGAGACTTTGTTCTTAAAAGCAGCATTATGCTTTGAGGGATATGTTGTGCTTTGCCTTGCACCATTTTAAAGGGTTGCTCAAATCTTGGTGGGGTAAGTACCTGCAGGTTTAAGACTGTGGTTTTCATGTATAGGAAGTAGTACAATGTTGAGGATATTTCACACCAAGCAAGCATATAGGAAGGAGCTTTTCAGCACTTCATCTGCCTCGGAGAGCATAACCAGTTTTCTTCCTCACAGCCAGCTTAGTTTTATTAGCATCTCTGGATGAAAGAAAGGCAGGGTTTTACCTATCGGTATCTTCTTCCTGCCATTCTGGCACCAGACTCCCTTGCCCCTTCTGCCCGGGTGGCAGCACTAACATCATCGCTCAATGCAGGCAGCAGCAGCGGCTCCCCGGGCTTGCTTACCACCACTGCCCACCGCCTGTCCCCAGTATATACCAAAAGCTGACTTGCTACTCCCTAGGCCAAGGAGGGTGTTTGGCTACACTTTTGAGTGTTTAAAATTGGTGCTTTTAATGTTGTAAGAGTTTTTATTGTAATGCTTTGTATGTGCTTTCAGTATTTTCTTGCTACCAAAAGTAGTTACTTATTTTAATGAAATGAACTTTCCATGCTTGCATTGCTCTACTGTTGGCCTGATCGCACTGCCTCAGCTTCCTCGCTTTCACAGAGCACTTGCTGCCTCCCCCAGAGCTACTCATGCTGTGCGGAGGCAGGACGAGTGACTAAGGGGACAAATCAAGTCTGGGCTAGCAAAGCCTTGGCTTGTGTTATTCAGACACCTCTGGGCTTCAGCATCTTCACTGAGGACTTCGTATTTTTCTGTAATAGAAATGTAAAATGTGAGAGCGTCGTACGTATCAAGCTGTGTATTTAATGTGTATAGGCTTTCTCTGATAAGCAGGTGCTTACATTCACATTTGTGTCCTAACTGCAGAATTTATACTTGGCCTTTTCCAGAAAGTGAATGTTTCTTTTTCCAAATTCGCATATTTTGCTTGTAAACTGTAAGTAGAGGTGTGTGAATGTGGGGTCTGAGTTCTTACAGAATCTTAAAGGTAGCAGTAGAAGTATCTGATACTACAGCCTGTACCTGTAGGTTGTACTGTTTGTTATGTGGAGTTGGAAAGTCTTAAATGGTCAGAATTAAAAATGCAGAGTTTTCTTTTTCCAGTGTTGGCAGAAGGATTTCCATTCTTTGACAACTGTTGCATTTTTTTTTAATTACATTTAATATAAATGCAATGTGTATCTAAGCAAAATGATTAACAAATAGCTTAAAAAGAAACAGTTACAAGACTGTACTTTATTTTTGCAAAACAGTTTTGAGTGGTTTCATATTTGCAGTTAAATACGTGTTTTCAGAAGCCTGTATTTCCAGGTAGTAACAACCAAAGGTAGAAGAAGTGGATGTGAGGGAAAGTCACAGAGAAGTTTTCGGTTACTTGTCTTTATTTAGGAAGCTTGTTTGCTCTTTCTACCACACGTCAGGCTTCTGCAGTATTGGGGATGTGTAAACTAAAGTGTCTGTGATTTAAGGTAGTATTGCAGAATCTCTTCGGGCTGCTATGAATTGCAATGGAAGGAACAAGTTCATTGTACTTTAGATCCTGGGTTTTGTTCAGTGGATATTTTTCAAATGACTCAAATGTAAGTCATGGACAATTCTGATTACTCTTTCTTAAAACAGAAAACAGAATATTGAAACGTACACTTGCATGTACATTCTTGTGTATCATGGGTCCTGGCTTGAGTCCTTCCTGTATTAGAATTTCGGCTAGCAAAATGTATCACTTCATACCCTAGATCACAAAAAGACTGCAATTTTATTTTAAGAAAATACATTTAAAAACCTGTATACTGTATGATTCAAGTTCTGGTAAGACTTCAGCATTGTGAATAAAAGCCTGTTAGTGTCTGTGATGGCACTTTATTTCATTGGGAAAGAAAAATCTGGTTTTCTGTTGTGAAAGTGAAATTCATGACCATGCTGTATGCCCTTCCATATCTTTTTAATAGGTACTTCTATTTATATCTTTCTTTAAAATAAAAGTTAAAAAATTGTCATATGAGCTTATCTATAAAACTTTCTATCTTTAGGAACCTTTATGAAAAGATGCTTTTTGGTTTTTACAAACAGCCCACAAGGGGAGGGGAAAACAAAAGAAAACAGAAAACCCAAACAAAAAACCCCAGTGTTGATACATGCTGTTCCTTCAGTTCTGTGATATGCTTTGTCTAACTTGGACTGTTTGATGTTTGACAGAAAAAAATTTTGCCAGAAATAGCCACCTACCATAACTGTTTGCCTTTCTGTTGAAGGCTGGCAAAGTTTACAGGGCTAAAGTAAAACATTGAATCATAAAAACTTGGTGTATTGTATGCCTATGTTTAAAAGTAGGTAATTTCAGGTAAGCAGACCAAATGTTCTGTGGCTGGTATATCACTCTACAATAATGTAATGTTTTTTTAGCAGCACATCAAGATGAGACACCTAGAAACATTTGTGAACTTACTATAGCATAAGAGGCCTCTTACTGCATGAGTAAATATTTTCCTTTTTCCCGTTTTTTTTTTTTTTCTCCAGCAGAACTCAGCTTCTTTAAGCTATGCTGTTGGCATTTCTTCTTTCCTCCTGCTTTTCATTCATTTTGTTCTTTGTAAGCTTTTTCATTCAATAGGATTTCAGTATTTGTGCTCCACACAAATAGAAATGTTTGAATACTTATATCACCTCTTTTTTTATTCCTTTCTGAGTAGGTAGAAAATCAAACTGACAGTCCTGCTCTCTGAAGAGCTTAAGAACTTGGGAGGTTTCAACATACAAAATTTTGCTAAGCATCTGTTTTGTACTATTGCACAGAGCAGACAGTCTGCACAAGTGGTATAGTAGTACTGTGTGATGAGCTGTACACCCATGCAATATAGGGTGTTGTAACTAGTTTCTAGAATATCTGGTTTATCTAGTAGCAATTTCAAGGGCCTATGAGCTACTGTTGAGGTAGTGCAAGGAAGGTTTCTACATTCAAGTGGGCGTTCCAGCAAAATATTAGAATGGTGGAAGATGAAACATGAGTTTTGTCAATTTTTGCTGTGTAAAATACATTCCCCCCCCCCCCCGCCATGATAGCTCATGACAGGAGCATTTTTCTAGGACTGCGCTGTAGATTTTGTAAAAATAAAATAAAACAGTAAATTCCCCAATACTATAATGTGTAATAGAGATTGAGTATGACTGGGCCACTTGCACTTCTGAATATTACTCTAGAATTATGGTTTGAAGCAGACAAAACCAAACTTGAGCTTTTTTTTTTTTTTTTTTAATCATAATGACACAAATAGCACTTTTGGGATGCTAACCTGTTATGTTTGATCTTTTTGGAGATATTTTAAATTTTCTTAATGGTACCATACTGTCTCTAGTATATCTAGAATGAAGTCTGTATTTTGGAAGGCATATTTTCTTCTCTTTTTTTTCCAACTTTGTTGATTTGAGCTTTCTTGTTTTGAATGCTAGAGAGAATCCCTAAACATGACTAGCCGCCCCTTCCAGAAGTTAGTGTGGGACACTCCCAGTTTAGTTGTCCATAATACTGATTCCAAAGATACGTGCTTGTCTGAATTAAGGAGCTTGTGTGTGTGCATGTTAAGTATGAAAGAACACTATTTTTCTTCCTCATTCCTGTCTTATGGCTAGCAGGGAACCTGAGGCATGTTGTTTCCCGTGTGCCATCTTTGCAACTGTGGGCTTTTGCTCCCCAGACGGTTTCTTACCCCTTTGGAATGAAGGCCCTTCTGTAAATGAGTTTCAGCTCCTGTAAACCAAACTCTGATCTGAATTATTTGATGTCATCATTAAAAAGGGGAGGGCTTTTCATTACAAATTTTAGTATCGATCCCAGTGCGATTAACTGTGTAATTTTTCCATTGTCTCATGTTTACTTCACTTTGAGGAAGTACCTGAAACTTGCATGACAAAGTTTGTAACTGTAGTATAATGTTTGCTTTTGTTCTTTTTTTCCTTTTTTTTTTTTTCTTTCTAATTTATCATTTGATAAGCACAGGAACTCAAGATTAAGAAAACACCACCAGATACGCAGTTCTGAAGAATGTAGTGAGGGAGTGCTGGATGAAGCAAACACAAGGTGTCCTTGCTTCACAAACTGTTTAACATTGAAACATTGCAATTATTTTTAGCTTTTTGGTTTGGGAGGAGAAGAGTGAGTGTTACTAAACTTGACCAGAGGTACAGGTTTTTAAAAACAGCATTATGCTACATGTAAACGCTCAGAACAAGAAACTTGTTCAACTTCTTACTACAGCTACATCTAAATTCCTTACAGCAACAATGCCATAAAAAGGAATGGATATGATTATGAAAACTTGTTTGTGAAACTGGATCTGAAAGTTTCTCCATTAAAGCATGGGATTTTCCAGAAGAAAATCACTGTGGGAGCTTTATTTTGCCTGTCATTTTTTTATTAACTTTCTAGGCCTCTGAGAGTGATTTAAGGAAGCACAGTAACTATGTTTGGAGCTGTAATTCTCAGATGTCCAAAAACACTGCAGGTTTTTTTCAGTTGTTTGTTTTTGGATACATTTGATTGTTGAATCCCACAGTGACATTTAATGTTCCAGAAAGTCTTTGTTGTTCGTGGCTTCCGCTAGTTAAGGAAGACAAAACTGTTTCATTTCTCTTTAATGTTGTCTAAATAAATTGTGAAGAAATGGGAGGGCTCCAGAATCTTATGGAATAGTCATAATAATAATGTGTTTGTTAAATACTAAGGTGTTTGTTAGAAAATCCAAATTCTCCTTCCCTACAGTTCTCTCTCGTAAGTAAGTTTGGGAGTTTAAAAGATGTTTTTAGCATTACAACCTTTAAATAGTTGGATACTGTCTCTTTTTAACTATGCAACTTCAGTCACAAGTCAAGTTTTCCACATTATGTACCTTTCGTGATGGCTTGGCAGTAGCTATCCTCTTTTGAACCTCTAGCACTTCAAAAGGCGGTACAGTTGTTTCCATTGGTCTTTGCCTGGTAACTCAGTATGCACAAGAGTACTGCATTTTCTCAGTGTAGATTTTTGGTGGTGGCAGTTGAAAAAAGAAAAAACCCAACAACAATGTTCAATAATATTTTGGGACCTGGTTCTGCCTAGCTACCAGTTTTCTTGTGCCATAGCACCAGCGTAGGTATTGGTTATCTGGGGATACGCCTGTACCACCCAGTGAAGGCATGACTGGGGTGTGGGGATGGCTGTTCACTGCAGCTTTAATCTTGTAGCATAAGTAACACTGTAATGAAGGCACGGTGTCATCAGTTAGTAACTGGTGCGTGGATTACTAAACCTCAGAGGGCTTTTAGCTGCAAATACCACATCCTTCACTACTATTTTAATCTTATTGTTTAATTTACAGCTAGCATTATGCCTGATTGTCTTACAGCAGCAGCTTCATTTATGGAAATAACCCGAGTACAGGATTTGTGGTGATTTTTTTTTTTTTTTTCCTCTTTCTGGATCCCAGTTTTAGTGATATCCTGGTGTGCTGCTAAACACATGTCGTATTTCAAGCTTTTGTGGAGGATTATAAACTGCGATTAAAAAAAAATAAATTATTTAAGCATTAATCAATGATCTTATGGTAACATTGTAGCAATAGACCAAGAGTTGTTGATCCTAGCTTTTCTGTAGAGTGTTTAGTGTAATGTGTATTTGAAGAATTCTGCAAGTGTAAGTTGGCATCTCTAAAACAAAAACAAGCTGAAACTTCCCAGAGGCAGCTGAATTAAGCCTGTTCATAGCTTTCCTGCCTACACACTCTGCTAAATGAAATAATACAGTTGTTTCACAAACAGAGGGAGAGTTATAAAGGTAGCTTTACTGTGACATTAAATCTGTCTTGAGAGCTTTCCCAGAAATATGAATATAGTAATTATATGATTAAACAATAAGGAAACTTTTTGGGTTGTGCACTTCCTCAGGCTATTAACCTAACCGCTAATTAGCTAACCGGAAATTCCAGACCTGAAAGTTTCATTATTGCTATACTAAACCGTGAAAATATAAGTGTGTTAATGAGGATTTCATTATAGCCATCTGTAGCTTGTTTTTAAATTGTGTCAAAGCAGGAAAAACATAATATACCATCTGTTACCTAGCCATATCAAGTTGACATGAACAATACTAGGAAAAAATTCCCCCAATTTACAACCCCAGTTGTCTCTTATTTCTTTTATTTTATTTGTGGTATCCACTAGTGCCATGGCAGTACCACCACCATAGTAATGTGTCATTTACCCCTTAAATGATGTATTTTGCTTAGTTTGCAATTTCTGTATTGTAACTTCAATATTGGGGAGGAAGAGGTGCTGACTTTCCGAAATGGTAATTTCTGAGTGATTAATTACCCCTCCATTTCAGTGTCATATTCTCTCAGATATGTCTCAATCGCCAAAACTCAGAAGCTGAGGATTGTCTGGCAATTTAAAGTTCTTTGGGGGTTTAAGTAAATAAAAACTTCTGGATAACGGCTATTAGTATTCTCACTTCCTCTGAATAGTGAGTGTGAATGGAAGCATTTTGCTCTCATCAGACTCGGGCTTTTTGCTGCTCATTTTACCTTAACCCTTGTGTTCCTCTATAGAGCTTAATCCATATGAATTTTCCTAAGTCCCTTGATTTGTGGTTCTCTTTGACCTTGAAAAGGAGGGAAGTTGTAATATATTACTACTCACTTACCAAGAAATACTATGGATTCTTAATTGTCAGATGTTTGTAGGTGTAATGCAGGTAGAGCCTTAGGTGAGAAGGTGGTGGTGGTCCCATGGAAAAAGTTACAAAAAGTGCTCTCAGGAAGAGAGTTGGCATAGAAGAAAATACTAAAACATCTGTGGGATAGTAAGGCAGATCCTTAGCAGCTGAGATGAAATATGACTCAGGTCATAAAATGTGTTAGTGTTTGCATATTACCTTTTGTTCTGAGTAGAGAGAGGAGTGATCTATGATGTGAAAATGAGGATAAATAGTTGTAATTGAGATAGAGAGGTGAAAGGGTCATACAGCAGTTTAAGGGAAGCCATGCTGTGGACAGGCAGCCCAAATATGGGCTTTGTCCTTTTGTCTCCAAAAGTTTTCTGAGCAGGCACTCTCTTTTTGTCCTGAATTTGCACAGCAACTAGGACCGCTTCGGTGTGAGGGCTCTTAAGTACCACCTTAGTACTCAAGATAAACTATAAATTTGGTGGCTGAATTTACAAACAAAATCTGTTTCTATGCAGACTGCGATGCCACAAGCACATTTAGAATAAAATGAGGAACTCTTCAATATAGCAGTGTAAATGTTTTAATGCTGTAAAAATGTAAAAAGAATCTAAGTGCTGTGCTGACCAAATGGATGAGGAAAAGCCAGCTGGTGCAGTCTTTCTGGTCTTTCAAAAGGCATCTGCTAGTCTTTAACCTTTTAGGAAAACTAAACAAACATGGCATAAGATGGTAGACCTTGCACGGCTAAATAATTTGTCCCAAAATAAGAACAGAGGTATGGGAAATGGTCTACTATGAAGGTGAGGGGAGGCCACGTTGGAGTTCCACAGGGATCTGTGCTGGAACTCTTAGTTCAACATCTTAATAATCTAGAAGAGCAGCTGAATAGTGAGGTGGCAGTTTGTTAACAGTAAAAAATTATTATTTGTAGTAATGAGAGGAGACATGACTCTGAAGACTTGCAGAAGGATTTTACAAAAATAAATGGATAATAAAATGAGATTAAAATCACTTTAGATAAATTTAATACAAATCAGTTTGCCACGTGTATTAGTAAAGAATAGAGAAGAAAAGAGAATGATGCCACTGTATAAATCTGTAATGACAATACAGTGCACAGTTCTGGTCTCTGTCATCTCCAAAAGTATATAGTAGAACTGAAAAAGGTTCAGAGAGGATCGACAGGGATGGTCAAAGGTTTGATATGGCTTTCATGTAAGGGACATAATGACGTGGTCTCTCAGCTCTCATGTTCTTACGTTTACCATTTCTACATGTACCAATTTGTTGTGTTCTAACTGTTCCAAGTAAGCGAAAAGAGAACATGCAACAGAATTGTCTAATGATGCTGCATAAAATCCTTAAACCAAATGTTAAATAATGGAAAAATAATTAAGTCCCCCTTAATGTTGTGTGATTATACAATCTATAATCAAGTTTCCTTGTTGTGTGACTTGCATAAGAAAAACAAGATCTTGGTCTGCTTCCAAGCCATTTGGAAGCCTCTTGTCTATGCTCTCTTCTCCAGTTCTTTTTGATAGAACAAAACTATTTGCCTTTCCCTGGACACTTGACTGTGTTGATCCATCACAGATGAGATGTCATGTCAGTAGGTACAAAGCAACTGAAGAAATAGAGTATTTAATAAAGCAAGAATTTAATCTGGAAGAATGCCATTCTTAGCCTAGTAATCCAGGTTTCCTGCTATTCTTGCTGCTTTCAGATGTCAGTTTCTCATGGATATTATTTTAAAAAAATAATCATTACTATTTCAGGGTTAGATGAAATATCAGATAGTTTTAAAAAAAAGTCTTTTGTTTGTAACAATAGAGACAAGAGGTTCAAAGAGCTCCCAACTTCACAGATATGTCCCTGTTGGGGATTTTTAAAAAACAGATAGTTCTGACCAGCTTTTCCATATGCAGATAATTGATACACATCCGTTGAGTTCTAACAGCCTATTGGGCTTTTGGAGGGTTTTTTGTTTTGTTTTGTTTTTTCCTCAATGCAGAAATACTCAATGCTCTGGGTAATCACAGATGAGTGAATCTGAAGGCATTGAAGATCTAAAAATTAATATTGGGAAGCTTTTGTTTTACTGCCCTCACTAGTATATGCAAGTCTTCATATCCTTTTGGTCTTGGAAACAATTCTGTGGATTAAAGAGCATGAAACACCTGTACTAAAAATGTGACCTATACAGGGACCTCTAGAAAATGTTTAGTGTTTAGCACTACAGTGTCATTGTATTTAGCAAAATTAGATTGTTTATTTCTTTTAAAGCATACGCACAAGAAATAAATTCCATGTTTATGATCCATCCATATGCATTCCCTTTTGCTGCTGATACTGGTCAGCTGATGTTTCCTTTTTAGGGAATGTTTGCTAATACAGCAATGCCAAGATGTAATTTAAGTAGATGCTTTATGGGAAAATTAGAAGCATTTTAAAATTCTAATCCTAAAGAAATTCTAACAAAGCATTTTCATTCCATTCCTTTAGATGGTGTTTTGTGTTTTTTCCTAATACCCTGTCTAAGCTCTCCTCCCACCCCATCTTTTAAAATTCTCAACATTTTACCTTTCACAAGTGTTCTAGGAACTTAAAAAAAAAAAAAAAGTACCAGTAGCCTATGCTGAGTGATATCAGTAGGGGGAAAAAGTAAAAATAATTTCTGTGAGATGTGGCGGAAATAGCCAGGTACATACTTGCAGAAATGGAAAACTTTTCCTTTCTTCCCTTTCAGGTTATCTGAAATGCTGGGTACTTGCTTATCGTGGTTGATAGTATTAAATTCCATTGGTGACTCCCTGAATGAAAACCACATGATTTTTCAACATTGATAAATTTACTGCTTAATATGGGAAAGCCAGAAGAAGGTAATTGCTAAGTGCATAAACAGTATGTAAAATGTAGTACCACGTAATACCAGTGGGACTAAAAAAAAATCAGATATTTTATTATTGTGAATATTGATTGACTATTTCTAGCTACAGCCCTTAGACCCGGATATATTCCAAGTGGAATTCCCAAATGTTTTGTCCTGCGTAGGACATACTAGCCATAGGGAATGTGTTGGTATTTTAGACAACACTGATACCCTGTCTGCACTGAAACTTTTACTACTGGTGGTCTAGCCCTGCAAGTCTGGCTGTGTCTGCATTATTGCTGTCCCCAGCTTTTCAAGCAATTGAAATTGCTTCAAGGATTTCTATTCTTTGTATTGTTAACTCTTGAAGTTTGGTTGAAGAGTGCAGTTGACTTGGAACACAACAGATTGATCTAATTGATTGTTTCACTCAACCTTACACACCTTAGGAAAACTGACTTAGGTTTCTGTTTTGTCTACATAATGGGGGATGGATGCTGGTGATAGGACTTCTCAGGTAAGAGAGGCCAGGTAAGGAATCGTCAGTAATGTTCGCTCAGCACACACGCACTCACACAGATGTTATCCTCTCACTGAAGTGGTGCACAAGCCACTTTGAAACACTACATGGCCTGATAGAGATCTAGAAGCAACATTTACCAATGATAGGAACCTGTAGTGTGTTGCCATTGATGATAGCACTTGCCCAAAAGAGTTTGTTGACTGCATTCCTTCCCATTCCCTGGGCAGACTTAATTGTAAGCAGTCCTCACAATGGTGCGTTGATTTTGGCTGGGATAGAGTTAATTTTCTTCATAGTAGCTAGTATGGGGCTACGTTTTGGATTTGTGCTGAAAACCATGTTGATAATGCCGAGATGTTTTAGTTACTGCTCAGCAGTGCTTACACTGAGTCAGGGCCTTTTCTGCTTCTCACCCCACCCCACCAGCGAGTAGGCTGGGGGTGCACAAGAACTTGGGACCCAGCTGGGACAGCTGACCACAACTGACCAAAGGGATATTCCAGACCGTATGACATCATGCTTAGCATGTAAAGCTGGGGGAAGAAGAAGCGGGAGGGGGGGGGCGGGGATGACATTTGGAGTGATGGCGTTGGTCTTCCCAAGTAACCATTAGGCATGATGGAGCCCTGCTTTCCTGGAGATGGCTGAACACCTGCCTGCCGATGGGAAGTGGTGAATGAATTCCTTGTTTTGCTTTGCTTGCATGCATGGCTTTTGCTTTACCTATTAAACTGTCTTTATCTCAGCCCACAAGTTTTCTCACTTTTACCCTTCTGATTCTCTCCCCCCAACCAAATAGGGAGGAGTGTGCAAGCAGCTGGGTGGTGCTTGGTTGCTGGCTGGGGCTAAACCATGACTGTACGTGTTAGGTTTGACTTTGGGAAGAGGTAACTGAATTGAGAATTGCTTTTAAGCAGCTTCTGTTTTTAATTGATAATGAGGTCAAGCTTCTGTAAATTATCATACTTCAAACACTGCGAAGTTGTTGTTTGTTTTCCTGATAGCATAAATATTGTACTTCTGTTTGTGAAGTTGATTCATCAAGATCTTAAGCTTCAATAATTTTGTAGGTAGTACTGATGATCAAATTAACGAGGTGTAAATGGGTATTTGCCTCTCCTGCCTAAGTATTCCACTGATGACTAAAATTTGCTCACCTGAACTGTTTAGTCAGGTATCTTACAGACAGAGAAATAGGGAATGCTAAAAAGCATGGAAGGAAGAAAGTCCTAATTCTAAAACTTCCCATTAAACTTGTCTTGCAAAAATAGAAGGGGTGTGGAAAACAGGATTGGATTCTTTTTATGGTATAAAGCCACAGAAGACATAACAAAGCTACTTAATACTCTCTTTTGAATTGGCTGAAGTAGATCTGTCAAGATTAATGGCAATACAAATCTCTAGATGTACTCTGCAGGCTGTTTGGTCAGGTGGTGGGATTATAAATAGGTAGGCTTACTGATGTCACCAGTAGCAGAAGTGAACAACAGTGAGCTTGCCATGCACACACACACTCCGTCCCTTCTACCTACATATGCTATTGAAAGAAATTCACTTGATTTTAATGGAGAAGAAAAACCTGTGTTGTCTTGGAGGTAAGCAGAAAAGTAGTGTAGTCAATTTTAGCTATTATTCCCTCTCCTTGTTTAGATGATCAGCAGAATGGCTTCAAAGTAATACTTGCATTATCTTATTGGGGAGTGTCATACTAACAATAATTTTTTTTTGCTATACATGGATAAAACTCTGACCCACAGAACTGTTCTGGTTGGTGTAAATGGGATTTCTGGAAGTGTTTGTTGATGTCAAGTGACATGTTTTGCAAGACTAGATGGAAATGTTGGTATTTACAGAGAATTTTCTTGCTTGTTTGGTTGAGCTTGTCCTAACACCTGCTGTGAGGAAAAATATTTACCAATAATTGTGTATCTGCAGTAGCATTTAAGTCATTGCTCTTTGAGGGAAAGCAGAATTTGGGTGTAGGACAGTACGTAAATTGCCAGAACTCAAATGTAGCCCTGTAAAAAGAAAGAATAATTAATGTCTGTTGTCCTCTTTTCAGAGAAAGTATGTAATTCTTCTAGTCCAAGGTGCAAAAGCTTTTTTTAATCCTGTTTCTGGCTCAAAGATGAGGGTGTATAAAGACCTGTAAATTTATCCATGTGGATGGACTGCTGAAATTTCCTGCTGCATTTCTGGATATAGAAGCTGTTCCATGTTTTATTTTAAGTTGATGATTGGGGCCTAGAAGCTCAAATGAGGTTACTGAGATTATTTTAAATGAGGAATGTTGTTATTTCATGCAGACTGTAAGGCTTTTCTGACTTTGATCGTCTTTCATCTGATTTTGATCTAAGATTTTGTTTGGAAAAAAACCCACTTGTTTTTTGTAATAACTTGTAAAAGTCAATGCCTTTAATAGAGTCCTTGCTGTGTATTCTGTGTATTGCTTGAATATTATATTTCACTTTCATTTCTCATGGAAAGCATTAAAACAATTTTGTAGTACCTAAATAGACTAAATACCTAAATAACTGCACAAGGCCAAGATGCACTTTGCTTACAGCAACACAGAAAGCATTTAAGAAATCTTGTTCAGTTTAACTTAAGTCAGTATGCTTCTGGCACTGAATCGTATGTTAATATGTTAAAAACTCAGCAGTGAAAAATACTGGGTGTAAACTTGTGATAGTGAAAGTTGAAAAGGGTGAGGGAGTGAATACAGGAGTGAAGTATAGTAGTTACAGCAAATTCTTCATTAGCATAGTTGTAGAGGAAAGTTTCTCTACATTCCCCAGAGCAGACTGCTGCTGGTGATTATAATAAAGGTTAGTAAGAAGTATGCTTCTCTCTTTCCTAAAGAATTTTTTCCTACTTTATAGTTAATGCTGAAGTCCTGTACCCTTTTTCAGAAAGAGCAGAGGCTTTCTAATGAAAGTAACGGGTCATCCAAAATAGCTTTGGTGTTACCACCATCATGCAGGGAGCCAGCTTTCTTTGAAGGAATAGCTTCTTGCATCCTTGTCTGTTGCAAGAATCCGGTAAGAAATGGATCTAGGGGATTCTGAGTGTGCAGAAGAAAGTGGAGAAGGTGGCTAATGACAGCTCTTGTATGTAGATGGGGATGACTTTGGGGAGGAAATAATAGCATTCATTCGGGGCCCTGAATTGCCAACCAATGAGGGAGTTTAAGTTAAAGTAGGACAAAGGGGAGGGAGCATCTGCTGTCAGAGGCAGCAAAGGTGGCTATGAAAACTGCTGGTTGGGCTTATGCTATGAAGAGAGCTGGGATAGGACTTCTAGCTGTGCTTTGTACCACCCATCTCCCCTCACATGGTACATAAGAGATCAGGCTTGGGTTCCAGCAGCAGCACTGACATTTGAGGAGGTAGTAAATGTGACCCTGTTCCTGAAGGTAAGAGGGTTTCCCACTTTGCTTTCTGAGGAGGATGCAGGAAGGGGAGTGAGTGTTGAGGAGAAGCTATGAAAGATGAGCAGGAGGATCTGGTGGCAGGTGGGTACTCAAAGCATTTCTTCTTAGTTTTGCAAGGAGTGTTAGCCTGAGATGCTCGGCGATTCTGTTTGGAGAAGTAAACCTATGTTGTTCATACTTCGCGAGAAACCTCTTTATTACATCCTAGCTTTCAGGATATTAACTGCCAAGATGCTTCTCTTGCAATCTAGTAACGAAAATGCTTGGTTTTGTACAATTTGTTAGCCTGAACTTAACTCTTTTATCTTTCGTTTTCTTTCCTTTAATGAACTAGGGTGCCTTGTTTGCTGACATGGTTGTCTGAGTAGGAATTCTGTCCATTCTTCATGTGTCACATAGCATCTATGTGTGTGTGTTTTGTTTTGTTTTTTTTTTTAAGCTTCTTGGTCAGGATAGGAAACTTTCCCTGCTTTCCATTCCCTTCCAATGCTTAATATCATGTCTGTTCTCCAGTTTACTAAACCGTCCTATTTCTTGGTTATGCAAATGTACAAAATATTTTGGTAGTTAAAGGATATAACTGCTAAGAGAAGGCTTCTGGTGGCTGAAGAGCTTTCTACAAGGGAGAAAACTTGTTCTCTTCCAAAGACCTGCATGAAAAACAGAAATTAGCTGCAGTGCTTCCCAAAGTTGCATCGCTGTGCTTGGCTCAATTACTCTTCCTGTATCTGAATCTTCAGCTGAGAAATGGGACTGTTGCAGTTGAACCCAACCTTCTATAACAGCTAAAAGGAAGAGGGAGTAAAGTTTGTCTTCCCTGTTGTTACTGCAAAGCTTCCTAGCTGCTGTCCTGCATTATTTTATCTATTACCCACCTACACCCGTGTTCCTATATTTGAGGCATGTCTGTATGTGAGGAAAAAGGGAAGGGTCCATATTAGCCTCTTTCCTGGCTGCTGTGATACTGAGTGGCTCTGCTCTTCTTTTCCCTACCTTTCCCAACCTCTAAATCCATCCAGTTCCTGCCTCCAGTGTTACTACTAAAACATGATTTTGAACAGGAGAGAAAAGCAGCAGTAGAAAAGCTCAGATAAATTGACAATTCTTACCTCTATTGATGTTCAGAATAGCAGCTGAAAAAGCCATGAGCAGAGCTAGGTGTTTTTCATCTGCAGGGATTGCAGACAGTGGTGTTATACCTGCTTTCATGACTAGGAGGTAACAGCCAGAAGGGCAGATTCAGGTTTTGCTCGATTTGAGAGACCTTAATTGAACTTTTTTTACTGGCCATGGGAGAAAAACATCTGTATGACCATCCTTTTATAGCAGTTCTTGAAAAAGATTTGAAGGTTTATTCCTAGTGGAGGTAACATACGTTTGCTTGAGTTTTAAGCATTTGTTAGATTTATTAGTGTATCAAAGGTTAAGCTCCCCCTTTCAGTTCAAGCTGCTCTTTGTTTTCTTTTCCTGTTTATTCAGCCAGTTATATATTACTCAATTACTGTTACAGATTTACTGCTTTCTCTTCCCTGCTCTCCTTCCTTTCTGTCAGGCTGTTTTCATAACTGTAAATATAATAAAGGCTAAGTGAGTCATAAGAAGTTTTAATAGTTTTGAATGTCATTCAAGTTTTTTGTCCTCTCTTTTGGTAGTAAAACTGTGTTATTTTTTGCATTTGATACTCTGTGAAAAGGTTGCAAATAGATTTAAGTATCTGCTTGCTGCAGAGGTGTGTTGCACATGGACATGCCAAGTTTGTGTTCGTATTTTGTGTTAGCCTTATTTACTTCAGAAATCTAAGTTCTTAGTCTCCTTAGAAGTAATGTCATTGGAACTAATTTTCCACTACACCCCTTCTTTTTTGTTTATTTATTTTTAAGGAGAAAAATAAATACTTCTTTTGGCACAACAATGTGCTGTAAAGGAACTTTTGTATCGGAATACATTTCTATAATTCCTCTGTAATAATAATAATAATAAATTTTATGCTAATTTATAGCATAAAGTATTTTTTTATCCTCTGTTGCCTGCTAGGATTCTGAGCTCTTGGCTGTCTTCCTAACGGTGAGGCAATTCTGATGCCTAGAGAGGAGCTATGTTTCGTTGGATGGTGTAAGACAACACTAAGTCAGTAGCTATCTGTCCTCAGGAGTTGGGTAGTCTTTCATATGTTTTAAGTGAGCTTGAAAAGGTCATCATAATAATAGTTATGATTGGGCTTTGAACGGCAATGAATGAATCATTTTTCTAGAAAAGTTTTAAATTTGTACTTGACTTAATTACGTTACATAAGCTTATACTGGAGTTGGTGCCCCTCTAATGCTAAGAGGAGCACAATTAAAAATATGCCTGTACCTTAGATTTGTGTTTACATTGCCTCTGAATCTCCCATTTTTCCTTGTAATAAGAGAAAACATTGCATGAATTATGGCTCGAATACAGTCTCTTCTGTTTTCAAGACTGCCACTGCCATGGGGACAGACAATCAGACAGGCAAGTGTCTGTTCCAAATGGTCTGGAGGGAACTGGAGGATTCATTTGCTGCTTTCTCGCTTTCAGTGTGAACCAGACGTCCAAAGATTCCATTAAGCTTTCACCTTACTGTCATGGTTACCGTCCCAGTCCCGTGATTTATTTCCCTCTAGGATAAGACTTTTTAAAAAAAAATTCTTTTCTTCAGAGCTATGAGGCTAATTAGGGGGGGATTCCACACATCCCATTGGCTAGGAAAAACATTTCTCTAGCAAGAGCTTTGAAAACATGTCTTGATTCCAGGGATGCCTTGTTTTCTTGACCCCATTTATTTATGGAAAGAGAGTGTAAATGTAGGTATTTTACATTTTTTGCTTTCGTTGTAGCAGTCATCTGAACATGGGCATAAATTAAGGAATATCTGCAGATGATTTGTTTGCTGGAACCTCACTGGGTAAACCCATAGAGATAATCTTTAAATATCAGTTTATTAATAATCGTATCGCCCATAGCATTACTACTGGCATGTCAATTGGTATATCGGTTGCACAATACGTTTTTGTGTTGGGAGAGCTATTTACCCACTGTCTCTTTTCTAGTACCATCTTATTCTTATGTAATATTTTCTAAAATACCAGTATTATTTGCAATGTTGGTCTCCTTTCAGCCTTGGGAATCTGTAGAGAGAAGTGCACTGTGAAATACCCCATTACCACAAAAGATACAAATTGTAAATTGAACTTAACTGGAACTTGAACTTAAAATGTGCTTCTGAACTTTGGGGTTTTTTAGTACCTGTTGAGCCACCTGCTAGGCACAATATCCATCCCTACAAAATAACCTCAGAATCTTCCTCAAATAACTAAGTGGCTGAATTTAGAACCTGAAAGCCGATATTTCTTTTGGAGCAAGTACAGCAAATATTTTTCCTTTATTTTGTCCTACATGTGTCATAAGCCTGGCTTGAAGGGATAACCTAAGAATGGACAGTGCTTGACTCTCATTGATCCATACCTTGATCTTGACATCCAGCTGGTGCTTTTATCGTAGAAATAGAGACAGACTGTGTGCCAAACAGCGATACTGATCTAGAGATGAAAGCCTAACATCAAGACTGATAGGCACGTTACATAGATGCCACAAGGCTGGTACAGCAAATACTTAGACTGCTTAATGTTAAGGATAAATATTAGAATACTACAGTATGTTAAAACTAACTTAAAAGTAACCTTTTTTGCAGCACTTCTGGCAACCCAAATTTTGTGTAGAAACCTGTGTGCCTGGTATTAACTTAGTCAAGATGAATAGAATGTGATATTTCAACTAGTCAAATTCCAGTTAAAAATTGATACTCTAGGTTCCACCAAAAAGAGAGGTGCTTTTCATGACCAACAGCAAACTGTTCTCTGAGCATGATTTAGGTAGCTGTAAAGGTGATAGCAAGTTAGAGACTCAGTGGAAGTCTTCAGATAAACATTAAATGTTTTCTGGTTAATCTTAGTGTGAAAATGCCAGACATGGTGAAAAAGCTCCATTAGGAATGAAACAAGAACAGTTCTTAGATGAATTTTATGTTTACAGTCCCATGTGGGTCTCTATTCTTACAAAACATCAGCCACAGACCTAAGTAGGAAGTTCAGACATTCAGTTAGAGGGTGGGAAGAAGTGTTTCTGCTTTAGAAACTGCACATTATGGTCTGCTTATACTTTAAAAACAAAATTGTAAGTCTACTAATATGCAGAACAAATCTTAGTGTTTTGGAATAGCTTTTCTGTCATGTACCAGAAGTTGTGTGGTCTTAAGGATTGTGATTAAGAAAACTATATTGTTTTAAGACTTTCATTAAAAGGTGAATGTGGACAATGTGTTGCATCATTAGAGAAGAAAGCAATGTACTGCTGAGGAGTCTCTTCTCTGTGATCCAAATGCAGTTATGTGAAAACAAAGTAATCAATGTCTAGAAGAAGACACAATATTATCAGTCTGGTGACTTTGTTTTGTTTTTTTTGTTTCTTGGAAAGCAGTGCTGGAATTGAAAGCAAAAGTTGAATGTGCCATTCAAGACTAGCTTCAGTGTTTAATTTCCTTACACAGGAAAAATTTAGACTTTTTTATGTAAGAAGGGAGGAACAAAGAAGTTTGATGGTGCATACATACAGCCATACATCTTAAGCAAAGGCAAAGATTCATGCTGAGTCTAATGACTGTATACCTATTTTATGTATTATAAAAAGGTGAGTCAAAGCTGGGAGTGGTTGTGATGCTTTTCGTGTCTGCCATTCTGTGATACTTGTTTGAGGTGAGATGTCTGGACTCTTCAGTTCGATTGTCTTTACAACAAATATACAATGACCAGGAAAAAGTGGTTTCTGTTTTTTCCTTCACATTTTCAGCATTTTGGGTTTTTTGGTTGGTTGGTTTGCTTAGTTTCTCTAGTCTATAGTTTATTTCAAGCTTGGTTCTTGATCTCCTTGCAGGTTGCAGTTTGCTTTCCCGGTTCATCTGAGCCTTTTTCCCTGTTCAGATGTTCATTTGTCTTAGTGCAAGACCTAGACACACGATGGGCTCTACCAGTAGACAGTAACTTTACCTGAAGAAAGGATGCATATTCTCAAATGGCAGCCACTTAACTTGATCCATTGCATGGGCTTCTGCTGTAAACCCTAGACTCTGCTAAGGGTAGTTTTCAGGAGTTGCCTCACTTCTGTATCTTTATGTCCATTCCAAGGTGGGAACTGTGTTCTTGAGGAGCACAGTCTACTTGTTGACTGTTCTGGGAGTTTGCCTTCATAGCCTTAGGTGCTTAGCGAGTCATAAAGCTTCAAGGAAATGTCTTGGTCATTTCATGCACCTCTACCACGTAGTGCCCATTTCCTGCTGTGGGACGGTCATGGTATGAATTCTGTTTTGTAGCAGCTTTAGGGAAAACCAGCACTGACCATCTGGAACTGACAGAGTGACTCTGAAGAAAATAGGAGGAGAAGTTGAGATGTTATATTAGTCTCTGAATGGTTTATTTGACATTCTTTATCTCAGAGGTTTTCTTTCATCTGGAGGTGCTCCTAAAAGCATACTCTTTTCTGCAATCATTGTTCTCCATTAGATTTGACTGATGTCTTGCAGTCTTATTTGGAGGAGTATTAGAGCTAAAATTGGGACAATGCAACTGTAAAGGTCACGGAAGGTAAGTAAATTTAGGGACTTCCCATTCCAAGCCCTGATCAGAGAATCTAAGCAGTGAACTGTAATTTGCCAATGAGCGTGCCATAACATAAAACGTGTTGTATAGAAGCAACTGTACTTCTTCTGGTGGGAGAATTTTGTGACAAATCAAGAGTGACAACAAGAGTCCTTGTTCTTACCGAACATTAAAATACATAGACTTTTGCTGATGCTAGTTAGTATTCAATTCAGTTGTTGAATCACAAGAACAATACAGCTGTGCAGAGTGTGTTTTGATACAGCTGTAGCATAACTTTTGACTTCTTGATCTAAAACTTTAAGTGACTGAAAAAATTCTAGAATTTGTTTCAAGCAAGTTGTTAGAAATGTGTGTCTATGGAGGAGGTAGGATGCAGCAAACAGCAGTGAAAGGTGGTTAAGATGTAGTGTATGTAGTTACAGGTGGTGTTCTTCCATTTTCTGAGTGTGACAGTCGTTAAGGGGGAGAATCTCTAGAAGCTTATAAACAAAATAGCCTTTCCTGTTTTGGAAAAAGCTAAAAGTGTGGGGTTTTTGTGAGAACAGTTCCAATTCATTGGGCAGTGTAAAGCAAAGGATTTCCGGTCAGTTCTTTTTCTGTCAGCTTCAGACTTGGGCTGGAAGAAGGCAGGATGGGAATGGGTGAATCCAAGATGTGAAAGAGAAGTCTCTCTGAAAATGAGAAAAGCAGATCACCTTGTGTTGTGGTATGAAATAAATATCATTTTAAAGATAAGCTAGCAAGTGGACTTACAATCAAGTATTGCAAAATGTTAAGATGTGTGCTTGCAATAAACACGTACATACGCTGTTGTAGTGGTATGTACTATGACACTGTTGATTTTAACTGATACCACGCAATGTTTCCAAATAATGATGAACAGATAATTTAGGGACTCGGGAATTTTCTGCTCTTTGCTAATAGCACACAGGAAAATAGAAACTCATATGTTGTAGGATGTTAGCTGTTAAGGTTTTGTTTTTAAATACAGATTTTTAATGAAATCTCTAATGAAAATGTATACCTTATTACACATTACTCATTAAATTCTTTGTTTTCACTGATCTCTGGAAGAAGGTGGGTTTTTGTTTTGTTTTGTTTTGCTTTAAGAGACTAGATGCCAAGTATCAGGTCATAGACAGGAAAAAAAGCTTCATGTACATAGAAGATAAATCCTGTGCTCACCTATAGGCTATTTTGCTGTGCTGGTGGGGGTGGGAAGAGTAATGGTCCTATTTCTTGAGTATTTTCATTTCAGTCTATCACAAGGTTATGCAGAGTGGCTTTACAACATCTCTGTAGCTACTATAACAAGAAAAGCTGTGTATTCCAGTTCTCAAGCTAAAAGAAAAATAATTCATGTGGAATAGATATGTCAATCCGATTGTTAGTATTCGGATTAAGAGCAATAAAAATGAAAATCAGGCTGCATTTCACTAAAGGAAAGAAAACAAAATATCATCCATAATTATACTGCAGGTGAAACCAGCCTTTCAGACTGGCCCGTGGACAATAGACAGTATTGTAAAATACTGCATTTTTCATGTGTTTGATTAAGTAACAATCAAGTCCCAATTTGGGAGCTCCAACTTGCAAACTAACTTGAAATGTGGATTACTGAACATTTATGTCTGATGAAATACTTCCCCTCCTCCTTTTTTTTTTTTTTTTTTTTCTTTTAAAGAGGTTATCTATACATATGCCCTGAAACATATAGCAGTGATTTTTTGAGTGACTTGCATTGATAACTTCAGTCATTGGTGGACTATGATGGGCAGAATCAGATGGTAATGCTGCAGTTGTCTCCAAGCTTTTTCCTAGCAAGTAGTGTTTGATTTTGAAGATGTGCAGTGGTGATGTTGTAAAACCATAATCCCCAAAGAGGGAACTGAATAAACAGGAGGAAATTTGGTACATTCATGATTGTTGCTTAGTATAGAAGACAAATTTGTTCTGTGAGTATTAAAGATGAGTATTGGGCTGGGAATGCTTATAGGCAAAAGTAGGGGCTTAAATATTTTTGTATACCTGTTGGCCAAAACTGATGTATTATTGTAAACAAAACAAATTAATGTAGTTGACGTAGGCCTGAACTCTTGTTCAACTGTTCTTTGGTTGAGCAGGTGATGTGTAAGGTTTTGGCTGTCTGCTACTTTGGCGTAGCAGTGGAGCAGCATTATTGTGATAATCCTGAAAGCATTATAATAATTGCTTGGGGTGAGAGGTCAAAGGCAAGAAAAGCTCTAGAAGAAGCTTTATCACAGTAGCCTGTTTCCTCTTGTGATGTGATCGTAGTAGAGCTAGATCCTTTTCTGACTCTGAGTGAAACTAAAATTAAGTGCTGCTTGTGTTTTGGCATACATAATTTTGTAAAGTTTGATATAAGAAAAAATGTGTAGTTGCTCTTTGTGTAAATCAGTGTTCTTCATGGTGCCATAAGTCAAATTAACAAACTTAAGCCTATCTGTTGTGCAGTAGAAGGTTTTTATTGTACTATGTTTAATGAACTTTTTCAGTACCTGAGAGATGACTGAAGTGCAGGTGAGGGTCCCTTATGACCTTTCCTGTCCTAGGTGATTGCTATAGAGAACTTGAGAGATGGTTATGATGTTGGAGGTTAGATCGAAAATAATTTCAGTGAGAGGGCTATCAAGCTGTCTTTGTATAGTGTCTCATGTAATTGTGTTCAAAAGGGGAGGTGCTGTAAACATTAATATTCCTTGATACCAAGATTTGAAGAGGTGGTGGTTTTTATGCTGTAGCCTTCGGTTGTGCACAAATCTAGTAGAAAGATTTCCTCTTTTTTTTTTTCTCCAGTTTTTTGGGGAAAGTGATCCTTATTGAAAGGAACTGCTGGCGATAACTGGAATATCCAGGTCACTGTCAGTTCAAGTATTTCTCATTATTTTAAAGTGCCTTCCTCTAGTTACTGATAGTTAAAAATATACTGCTTGTAACTTTCTAACAGGAATTTTTTGAAAATCAAATAAATAGATGCTGTATTTATTTACTGTGCCAGACCTTTGTTTTAAAAAGGGCTTCCACACATTCAGATCACTGACACTATTATTTTTTTTGGCAAGCAGGAGATATATTGAGATACAGTAATGACACTTTATTCTGTAGAAGTGGGATCTGAAGCACATAAAATGTTGACTTTATGGCCTTGCATTTGATTTTAAAAGATGTATTGTTTTTCTTAAAATGATAAAGTCTTCTATCTGCATTGGGCTGAAAGAATTCTTTAATGTCTTTACAGGAATTGTATTCTGTCACAAAGACTGGTGGGAATTGCAGGTGGGACTTCAGGAATTTAAATTTTTAAGAGATATGAATCAATTCTCTTGGGAACAATATCATCTCACAAGATGAGGGCTAGCTGAAAGACTTGGCATAAGCAGTGGGCTCCAGGTGCACTGGTAACAAGGGAAATACAAACTCTGCCCAGGCTGTACCAGCTTGTGTTTGTGGGACCCTGTGAGAGTGTTGTGGGTGTCCCTCGGACTGCCTTTTCCAGGGCTAGGAAGAATCAGAGAAAAAAAGGGGGGGGGGGTGTTGGTTGGTTGGATTTTTTTTCCTTTCCTGCTTTGTCTTAAACAATTGGTTAAACAGAAGATGACAGTCAAGCAGTTCCAGCATAATAGGTAGCTGGAATTGTTTACCTGGTGATAAACAGTGGGGAGCACATCCCTTCAGGTGAGTGGAGATTTGGCAGTTTTAACGTCTGGTGTAGGGAAGGTCAGTCAGTTGATGGAGCTGGGATCTGTGGAGACTAGGAAGGAGTGAGGACCCACATTGTGTAGGATACTGCAGCACAATTTCCAGAGGAGTTCTTATGTTATGAGTTGTGGCCTTATTTGGTTAAAATTTCGCTTTTAGCTGCCTCTATGTCATAGCTTAAATAAGCTGTACTTTGATTCTTCCCGCAGCTTTCCTTTAGTTCTGTGGTAGCCATGAAAATAAAGAGCATGTTTTTGGCTGTTCTAACTCCTTCTAATATTTACTTAGAAAATTAGATTAGGTCTGCTTAGCTCCTAGCGTATCTGGAAGCTATCTGAACATGAAAGGTGCTGTGAGTGAGACCATTTACTCAACACCTTTCTTCTGACCTCTAAAGTGTTATTTGTATATGATAGCAAATTTATTCTCTTTGTTATGGTTGTATTTTGTCTTACTAAAAATCAATGGTTTTCTTCTCTTCAGAAGAAACTACCTTACACCCTCTCTGTCTTTTTAGCAAATTCAGTAAAAACCAGCAGCTCTCCAGGTTTGCTGAGTACCTGGTAGAGGTGAAGTGGCAAAAGAGAACTGGGCTTTTGTTTGTTAGTTCTTTATGATGCATAAGTGTTTGAAATGGTGGCATAGACTTGGAGTTATGTGGTTAATGCTGGTTTTACTTTTTGGTGTTTGAATAAAATGGCATGTGGAGGATGTCTTTGTAAGAGTAATCACATGTGTCAGCTTCTTGGAGGGCCCATAGTGCAAAAGAGGAGAGGAGGGGTTTGTTGGTTAAAACTACCTTGCAAGTATATTTCCACCATCCTGTCACTTGCTGCTCTTGATTTGCACCTGTAGATGTAATCATGGTAATGAATTGTTCTTGCTGCCCAATACCAGTGCTGGGGGTGCAGGGCTTCTGTTACCTGTCAGGCAGCCTCTCCTGTGGCAAGGTAGAGACACAAACTCAAGAAAACAAAAAGCTGTAAGACCAAAAGTAAATACTTTGGGGTAAGAATGAGAGAATTGGTGAAAAATGAAGAAAAAAGAGACATGGCATATGGAAACAGAAAATGAAAGTATTGGGATCCCTGTTGTTTAATAAGAGATTGCCAAAAACTCAGCATAACTTCTGAGAAAGTATACTTGGAGATTTTTCCTCCTTTGTGTGGGGTGGGAAATGTAAGCAAAACTAACCATGAAGAATATGCAGATGTGCTAGAGATGGGTAGGGCACATAGCTCTGTACGTGGAGATTCAGCCGACCTCATTAGACTGCCTGACCCCGTGTGTGTGTGTGTTCTTTATAAATATATAGAACTTCATCTATCTAGCTGTTGCACACAAGTTTTGACAAAAGTATTTTATCAGTTCTAGCTCTCTACAGTTGTATTGGGTTTGTGTGGCAAGGTTTTGGTAGCCAGGGGGTTACAGGGGTGGCTTCTGTGAGAAGCTGCTAGAAGCTTCCCCTATGTCCGACAGAGCCAATACCAGCCGGCTCTGAGACGGACCCGCCGCCAGCCAAGGCTGAGCCCATCAGTGACAGTGGTAGCACCTTTGGGGTAACAGATTAAAGAAAGGGAAAAGGTTGCTGCAGAACAAAAAACGGCAGCTGGAGAGAGGAGTGAGAACATGTAAGAGAAACAACCCTGCAGACCCCCAGGTCAGTGAAGAAGGAGGGGGAGGAGGTGCTCCAGGCGCCGGAGCAGAGATTCCCCTGCAGCCCGTGGGGGAAGACCATGGTGGGGCAGGCTGTCCCCCTGCAGCCCATGGAGGTCCACGGTGGAGCAGATATCCACCTGCAGCCCGTGGAGGACCCCACGCCGGAGCAGGTGGGTTCCCGAAGGAGGCTGTGACCCTGTGGGAAGCCCATGCTGGAGCAGGCTTCTGGCAGGACCTGCGGATCTGTAGAGAGAGGAGCCCACAGAGCAGGTTTTCTGGCAGGACTTGTGACCCCGTGGGGGACCCACGCTGGAACAGTGTGCTCCTGAAGGACTGCAGCCCGTGGAAGGGACCCACGTTGGAGAAGTTCGTGGAGGACTGTCTTCCATGGGAGGGACCCCACACTGGAGCAGGGGAAGAGTGTGATGAGTCCTGCCCCTGAAGAGGGTGAAGCAGCAGAGACAATGTGTGATGAACTGACTATAACCCCCATTCCCCATCCCCCTGCGCTGCTGGAGGGGGTAGGTAGAGAATATGGGAGTGAAGTTGTGCCTGGGAAGAAGGGAGGGGTGGAGGGAAGGTGTTTTGAGATTTGGTTTTATTTCTCATTACCCTACTCTGGTTGATTGGCAACAAATTAAGTTAATTTTCCCCAATTTGAGTCTGTTTTGCCCATGATGGTAATTGGTTGAGTGATCTCTCCCTGTCCTTATCTTGACCCATAAGCCCTTTGTTATATTTTTCTCTCCCCTTTCCAGCTGAGCAGGGGGGGGTGTGATAGAATGGCTTTGGTGGGCACCTGGCGTCCAGCCAGGGTCAACCCACCACAACAGTGTAAGTTAGACTCTGTATAAATCCGCATTTTACTGATATGGACCGTGCATTTATTGCTGTGTGTGATTAAGTGCTCTCCAGTTATAGTAGAGTTCCAGCAATGAAATTTCATTTTTCTGCTTAATGGAAAATAGAGTCCACTAGCATTTGCAAACAAATCTTTCTGTGGCATGTAGTCTTCAAAGATTAAATTCTGAGTTCAGTTGCAACAAATATCTTTTAACGGTCATTTGAAGTCACTTAAAGATGTAAGAATGAGGAAAGAAGGGGAAAAGCAGTACTGCTTCACTTTGGGTTTGGATGGGTTTTGGTATTAATGTCATTGGGTGAGTTTTTAGGGTTTGGTTTGTTTGGTTTGTTTGTTTTTTTTTTTAATAGTTGTATTGATGCTCTGTATTGACTAATAATTTCTTTTTGGCAGTTATATGAGCTAAAAATCATGCAAACCCCCCCCCCCCCCCCCAAACAAGTTGGGGAGGAGTAAAAAGAAGTTTGATTCATACATTATTGCAATGTTCACATAACCCAGAAACAACCCAGTCAAGCTGCTGTAGAGACCAAAGTTAAATTTGCAGTTAACACCACACGTCCTGGATTGTATGCAGAGTACACTGAAACTAATTTAAAACATTAACAGAGAGGAGGTATAAATTTTGATGGCAGATCCTCATTTGGTGTGTTTGGAGGTCTGTGAGTACTCCCGATTAGCTCTGAGAGGCTGTGAATAGTTAATTATTTAGCACAGAGTTCTGAAGTTCAAAACTCTAAGCACTTTCAGCAACAGATGGTCATGTGAAGTCTCATTACGCAGTCTTTTGCAATGCTGCTGTGGACCTTGTTTGCTCTTCACTGTGAGTGACTTTAAACTTTTCTTTCCCAAGGAAGATGTGTGTTTCTAATTCTTGTATGCTAGATCTTTGGTTTAATTCTGTAGGACAATTACAGAAGTTAATTTCTTTGGTTACGTTTAAAGTAAAAAAACTTTGGTACAGCTCCAGAATCTAAATTGCAAGCATATTTTTGGAACCTTTGTGTATTATGTTTGAAATGTATTTTAGTTTTCTGTGAATGTGACTCCATTCAAGCTTTTTAAAAGGATGTTTATAAGAAATTTGAAAGTTCTCATGAGGTAGCATGTCTCCACAGTGTGTTTTGGCTTTGTTTCTAATGGTGAAATTCTTAATAATAGTATGTTTTCCTTGTGAAAATTCTGGTGAGTTGTGGAAAGTTATTTGAATAAAAGGGGATGGTGGACTATACGTTGTAGGACAGGAGAGTCCTGCCTTCAGAATTTACTGTAACGTAAATATATTAAGAGATGTAGAGCTTTTTCCTTTTATACCATTTTGGATTTTTTTTTTTAAGTGAAATAAGTGAAACCTATTTAGTGATTGCTCTTTGCATTCAAGAATACACTGGCTTATACTCTTGATGGGAAAGGATAGCGAGAAAATAAAACAGGAAATCAGCATATTTTGAGGAGGAAATATGAAAGCATATTGTGACTGAAATGTCAAGAAATATTATGACATAGTATTGGTTATACTTCTATTTTATTACTGTATAGAATTAAATAGACTAGAGCTGGTAGGAGTTGTTTGAATGATTTTAATAATCAGAAGAAAAATCTGGGGAGGAAAAGTGTGCTTATTCCCTCACCAATCTATCCTATATATTAAACATACTGTCAGTGCAATTTGGCTTCATACTGCATAGTATAGTATTTCTGTTTATACTAATCCAGTAAATCTGTATGGAGAATGCACAAATAGGGTCCTTTGCATAACCCAAAGGAGGGAAAAAAGTAATTAATTTACTTTTTTTAATGTATATTAAAAAAACTTTTTTGTTTTGGGCTTGATGTTTATTGCGCCTTTTTTTTTTAATATGATAGATACTTTAGCCAGTTGTATCTTCTGTCACCACTGATTGTATATTTAAAATATTGCCTCATCCCTTCCTTGCACATATCACTTAACACAGTCCAAGTGAAAAGAATTAAGTGCGGTTCATTCCTGTTCTGAGACATGTTAGTTGCCAGTATGGAATCATACGTATAAATACCTACTTGACTTTTAATTTTTGTCCATTTATTTCAGAAGAAAATCTAAAGCACCGCCTCCTCCATCTGAAACAAAACCCAGTGGTGTTTCTCTGTTTGATGACACAGAATCAGCCAACCTCATCATGGAACAGAAAGAGAATGTAATCGATAAAGATATTGAACTGTCAGTGGTCCTGCCAGGAGATGTGATCAAGTATACCACAGTTAACGGGAGGTAAGTTATACTTAATTTTCCTTTCTTGCTCTAGTTTACTTTGACCTCCATCCAGGTTTTAATCACTTAGTAAAATATATGAGTTGTGTAAGCCTGAACATTGAGTGTGTCCAAAGAAGAGCAACGAAGTTGGTGAAGGGTCTAGAGCACAAGTCCTGCGAGGAGCGGCTGAGGGAACTGGGGTTGCTTAGCCTGGAGAAAAGGAGACTGAAGGGAGACCTTATCGCTCTCTGCAACTACCTGAAAGGAGGTTGTAGTGAGGTGGGTGTCAGTCTCTTCTCCCAAGTAACAAGTGATAGGACAAGAGGAAACGGCCTCAAGTTGTGCCAGGGGAGGTTTACATTGGATATTAGGAAAAATTTCTTCACTGAAAGGGTTGTCAGGCATTGGAACAGGCTGCCCAGGGAAGTGGTGGAGTCACCATCCCTGAGGTTTTGAAAAGACGTGTAGATGTGGCGCTTAGGGACATGGTTTAGTGGTGGACTTGGCAGTGTTAGGTTAACAGTTGGACTTGATGATCTTAAAGGTCTTTTCCAACCTAAATGATTCTATGATTCTACTATGATTTTGGGGTAGCTGTGGAAACATATACTTTATACATTTACCTACCTTTTGGGAAGACTGTTTTTTGAGATTCAGAAATTCTGTATGGCACCTATCAGGATGTGTAGCCATACCTGTTGCTCTTTCTAGTCATTGCAAATCTATAGAAAAATACTGGTTTGTAAGAGTCACTGAATTTTCCCACATAAGTTTTCCTTTTAGACTTAAGATGAGTTCCTGCATCCTATTTGGGTACAAAGTCATATGTTCAGCACTTGCTCAGCACTACTACCTATAGACTACTAGCAGTCCTAAAAAAAGGTGTCATCACTTCAGACAAAATCTATAATGCTTCAGAGAAATAGTTTCTAGCTACAGCTTTGGACATTTTTTTTTTTTTTAACAAATATATTTTCTTAACTGGTTTTAATTTGAAACACATATTTCAGTCTGCTAATTGGTAGTATAGATTGTGCATATAACTTTGAGGTCACCTTTAGTTCAGAAAGACCGGGACATTGACTGGTGACTTGAAATCATAAATCCTGGACTTAAAATGTTATATTAATTATCATAGACCATCTATGAAGAAGGCTGCTATGCAAGGCCTTGTATGGATCAGAGCAATTAGGATGCCAGTTTGTTGCTTTTGTGAGCTGAAATAAAGAAACTATCTGTATATTGTGCTCGTGTTAGTGCGTTGCCAGTGTCTTCACTGCTGAAAGCAAGCAGGCTGATTTATTTAATTTACTCATTTAAACCAGGTAATGTAAATGCTTAGTTACAACTACTTCACTTCTCAGTGAGAGAGAAAGTCTGGCTCCAGTCTGTTTGCATGCTTTGTCATTTGCTAGCATTCATGAGGTCGTTGCTTAGACATCAAATACCAGCTTGTTCACCAGAGCTGCAGTGGAACTTTTGTGGATTTCTCCCATGTGATTTTCAGGATAACTTAAATCTGAGGTTATATTTGTCAGAAGAAATTTTCTGAAATAATTGGTGGCTACTATGATGCTTTATGGTGTTTGTGCTAGCATGTTTACAGCAAGGACCATTGCTGTCTGTAAATACGGTGCCTTCCCCTGCTTTTAAAATTTTTTAAATGTGAGACTGCATGTGTATACTGTCAGGCACTTCTCTTTCTTCTTTTCACTGCCTTTGTCCACACTTGAGTACTGTGTGCCCTCTATCTTGCTTTGATCAGAACAAAGTGACAGAAAGCAATGTTGCATATATCTTCACTTGGTCAAATTACATTGTGTATAATTACTCAGTGTTCAAGGTAGGGCTCACAGGCTTATCAGTAAGCGCACACGTTTCCCCATCAGTTTTATTATCCCACAGTTACTATTTTGGGGTTTTTTTCCAATCAAGATACTGTATGTGATTAATTTCATAAATGGCTCTCTTGCAAATAAGAACCTATATTAGCCCTGCCAGGCTCACTCAGAATGAGGGGAGGTACTGTGCAGGACCTGCAGTCCACTGTGAAACATCCTTCAAACTATCTTCTAGTTTTGCTCTGTCTTGATAGTTGAATTTTGTGGACAAATAGGCAAGATTCCTCTAGAAATGACATAGATAAATCGCTGGTTTGTCTCTTTCCTGTACATAATCAGAGATGAGCAGCTTCAAAGCTCCCGAGGAGAGAATACCTTTTAAAATCTCATACTAGAAAAAGCAAAACTGTGAGTTTGTACAGCTGTGTGCTCAAATGCCATAGTCCACTAGAAGAAACTCCTCTACTGTTGTCAGGTGAAGTTGGGTTGGTTTGCTCTCTGCTTTGGCATAGTGGATAGCAAGAGCTATGTAGAACAAAGCAACATGTTACATACATAAATATCCTGAGTGAGTAGAAGTAGGCAGAAGAGGATCAGAATGAAATCCAAAAGGGGTTTTAGAGAAAAAGATTACAAGAGAGAATAATTTTTGATCCTTGAGTTGATCTGTGGGCAGCTAAAGCAAAAAAACTGAGAGACTGAGAAAAGGAAGGAGGACTGAAATAGGTCATTTCTCATTCTGAAACTTCAGGCATGGGTGGATTCTCTTATTTAAGCCTAGACACCAATTTCTATTTTGTAGTAGTTGGTGATAGTGATTCAGTTCATCTGTTCAGAATCTGACAGTGACATTCGCACTCTCCTATCACCAGGATTCCTGCAGGGGGGTCGAGGCAAGCAGTTATTTAAAAGCAAACATGCATAACCCCCCCAAAAAACATGGTAAGAGCAGTGAGTGATAGGAAGTGAAGGGTACAGTCTTCTGGAGGAAGGAATGAGTGAAGCGCCTTCTTTTTTTGCGCCTTCCTTTTTTGCGCCTTCCTTTTTTGCGCCTTCCTTTTTTGCGCCTTCCTTTTTTGCGCCTTCCTTTTTTGCGCCTTCCTTTTTTGCGCCTTCCTTTTTTGCGCCTTCCTTTTTTGCGCCTTCCTTTTTTGCGCCTTCCTTTTTTGCGCCTTCCTTTTTTGCGCCTTCCTTTTTTGCGCCTTCCTTTTTTGCGCCTTCCTTTTTTGCGCCTTCCTTTTTTGCGCCTTCCTTTTTTGCGCCTTCCTTTTTTGCGCCTTCCTTTTTTGCGCCTTCCTTTTTTGCGCCTTCCTTTTTTGCGCCTTCCTTTTTTGCGCCTTCCTTTTTTGCGCCTTCCTTTTTTGCGCCTTCCTTTTTTGCGCCTTCCTTTTTTGCGCCTTCCTTTTTTGCGCCTTCCTTTTTTGCGCCTTCCTTTTTTGCGCCTTCCTTTTTTGCGCCTTCCTTTTTTGCGCCTTCCTTTTTTGCGCCTTCCTTTTTTGCGCCTTCCTTTTTTGCGCCTTCCTTTTTTGCGCCTTCCTTTTTTGCGCCTTCCTTTTTTGCGCCTTCCTTTTTTGCGCCTTCCTTTTTTGCGCCTTCCTTTTTTGCGCCTTCCTTTTTTGCGCCTTCCTTTTTTGCGCCTTCCTTTTTTGCGCCTTCCTTTTTTGCGCCTTCCTTTTTTGCGCCTTCCTTTTTTGCGCCTTCCTTTTTTGCGCCTTCCTTTTTTGCGCCTTCCTTTTTTGCGCCTTCCTTTTTTGCGCCTTCCTTTTTTGCGCCTTCCTTTTTTGCGCCTTCCTTTTTTGCGCCTTCCTTTTTTGCGCCTTCCTTTTTTGCGCCTTCCTTTTTTGCGCCTTCCTTTTTTGCGCCTTCCTTTTTTGCGCCTTCCTTTTTTGCGCCTTCCTTTTTTGCGCCTTCTTTTTTTTTTTCATTGGAATGTTTTTCAGAGTGGAGTGTATGAATCTTCTCCATTGGTTCTAAATATAGCATAGGACTGAAGAATTTTCTGCAGCCAAAGAAGAAAAAAAATGACTTGAACTATTTTATTTAGCAGCCTGATCATTTTAAGTTAGTTTTTTGTTTTCCCACAAGGAAGAAATGCAGAGTTTGAAAAAGTTTTCTCAAAATTGAATAATTAGTTTCAGTTGTGTCATTCAGTAAATTAACTTAGAGATCTCAAGGGCCAATATGATAGTGACATGCATTTTATTTGGAAATGGTGTATCAGACATAGTTTTGCAGGGTTGCATGTTTAGGGCTTCAGTTTCAGATGCCTCTCAGAGACCTTAGCTTTGCTGAATTTGTTTTCTTAGAGTCCTTTGTGAGTTTCCATTTGATCCATTCTTGAGTATTTTCAGTCATTAGGGTATTCTTAATAAACTGTTGGTTTACTCTGTATAGCTAGCTAGTGAATAACAAGCTTTGTGGTGTTGCCCTACTTTTCAAAACCTATTGTACTTAACATTTGTTAGTAACAAATTCTGGGGGTTTTGGTGTTTTTTTGTTGTTCTCCATGAAAACAAGTGTCTCTTTCTCTTTAGAGAATAGGATTAGTAAATATTTTGCAAGGAAGGCCATGAAGCCATAGGCTTATGAGAGAGATCTATAGAAAGCCAAAGTGTGTGTAGGGTTCCCCCCCACCCCCCTTCTTCTCCCCCCTGCCCCCCTTCTCTATTCCATCCCTACCTAGGAATACTTTTGGTGGTTATTGACGGATTTATTTGTTCAGTGGTGCTTACTGTGAGCCTCATGATAGGAAGACCTTGTTCCTAAAGTTTGATCGTGTCAGAATCTCAACTTTCAAGTAGCAAGTTTCTAGCCCTCGTTTTTGCAGAGTGTAGAAATTTGATGCATTTTTTTCCTTTCAACACTTGATCCAGTATTTGAAGTGACACTTTTTACTGTTGGTTACAAACATAACATGGTTTGATACGTTCTAGGTGAAGGTTAATTGTTTAACTATCAGTTATGTGATGTAATGAGAGGCTGCTATTCCCCGCTTTTTATTGTTATTTAGTCAGGCAGGAATAACCAGGGGAAAATAGATGAGAGATGAAGGGGTGCAGGAATATGTAAATAAATTTATGATCTGAGATTTCTGGAAAACTCAGTAATGTAATGAAGTTAAAGATGTTGCAGATAAAGATTTTACTGAAATTAGATAAAGGAGGACAAGCAGATGACGTACTCCAAGAGAGCTGATGGCCACTTCTTGGAGTTTTACTAAGTATTAATTATGGCAGCTGTTAAATTTATTGTGATATATGTATTCCTCTACCTGCAATCCTTGAAGGCTTTAGCAAAAAATAGTTTTACAAGTTTTGGAGATGTGATTACAAAAAAAGATTGCTTTTTGTATTGCTGTAGGAATGTCTGTCTAAAGCAGTTGTTGAAGGTGTCTTGGCCTCCAGTAGAGGGGGAACTTAAAGTCTAGCATTCTCCAGTCAAGCAGGGCATTTCTGGAAGTACCAATGGAAAGCAAATTCGCACTGAATCACTGTTTTCATGTACTAATTTGCATGTACCTCTCTGTTGTTTGTGAGCAGCTATGTTCCTTACTTACCATTCTGTCACTTCTTGTGACTCTGGTTAACGTGAGGGCTTGCCCCTGTCACCGTGGTGCATTTCCACAGGACAGCTTTCTGTGATCTTTGCTTGTGAATTCTCATCGTGGTCATCTTCGGTGTTCTTACCGTTCTCCAATAACTGAAGGCCAGAGGAAGCGTAGCTTTTAAAGCTAGTCAGTGTATAAAAATGCACCAGAAAAAAAAAAGTAATGGGTAACTTATTGGCTAGGCTGATAACCAGAAAGGTGACTACAGAAGTAGTGTCTGCTGTCTCCTCTGGCTCCCTCCTCCTCCCCCCTGCCCTGCCCCCAGTGAAATGGGGGAATGACAAGATTTGCATTTGCAGCTCTTTTCTTATTAGGGCAAGATGGATGTACTTGTTCTATTATGGGTTAGAAGTATGAGAAATAGAGTAGTTTCTTCTTCTTTCTTCTAATCGGTGCAGGCTGTAATATATGCGAGAGAAGAATTGAAATAAACTCTCTGGTTTAGCTATGTGAAAAGGGAGGAATAGTTATTCTTCTGCAGTGCTTAGTGCATTTCTCATGGAATCCCTCAGGGTGATATATATCATCTAGATGAAGGCACAGGAGTATCTTACATTCTTCTATACCTCTTCAGACCACCTGATAGCTGCTTTTTGATACCTTGGAGCATCATTTCTCCATGTTTTTTGGTTTTATTGTTCCTCCTGCCTTTGTCTCCTGAGGGCAAGTATTCTCCTGCCATTTAAGCAGGCAGAAATTTTTTCTCTGGGGAAAAAAACCCAAAGTAACAGGTCTTCAGTAGCTATATCTGTCAGCTTTAAAACTCCTTCCATCTTCTAGAAGTGCAGCATGTGCACCAGGGTGACCAGCCCTGCTTCTAGAAATCAAAAGACACTTTGCTTAAGGAACACTTGTTCTTTAAGACCAAGTGAAAACAGGCATGATATTCTAGGGTTAATTAAAGGGGGGGGAACAGTGTTCACAGTAATTTCTAAGATTGAGTCATTCTTAATTCTTTTTAAAGAACCGCATCACATGAAAAGTCTGGTTTAACTTCCTACTTAATAAATTTATTCACAATCTTTATATTATCTAGAATTCTGCTTAGCTTGATGGCTTTTTGTAGAAGCTATCTATTTCCACATTTGGCTATGCTACCAGAATACTTGCATCTGTTGTGAGATTACATCTAGAATTTAAGATTTCTGATAAAGCCATACCCGCCAAACCCTATATTAATTTTCTGTTAGACACTTCAGTGTACTTTTCAACATAGCATTTGATTGCTTCACAGACTTTTAAATTATTTTCATAATATGCTTATGAGACAGAGCAGATGATAGATTTCCCTGTTTGTAGCTGTAACTGAGACATGCAGAGGGCGTCAAAATGAAATGCTCCTTACAGATGATTACCCAACTCTAAAAATTATTGAGGAATGACCAGTTCCAGTGACCTGATAGTACTATAACCTTATTCAGTGGCTGTAACATGCAAGGTTAGGATACTCTTCTTACCTTTGGCCTATTTAAACTTCTATGACACTTCTGTTTAAAGTACAGCTTTAATAAATTTATTCCAGTAGCAACTGGGAATTATCAGCCTATCTTAATACACTGTTGCGCATGTTCTTCACTGAGCATTGAGAGAACAAGGACATACAGTTAGTGACTACATACGAAAAATTCAGTTTGCCATACTTCATTGTGAAAAGGACATCTGTTGCATCACACAGAGCTTCTCAAGAAATTGCATTCAACTACTATATTGTCATTTAGCTTCTTTTTCTCTGTCTGTATTAAATACCTTGTACTCATTTTGGGATCCCTAATGCAAGACCTCCTTAAAAGGTGACATCCTCAAACTTCATTTCTCCTGCTTCCTCCAAATGGCTCATGCTCAGAATTTCTGAAAATAAAGTCCCTTGTAACCTCAGAATGGATATAAAAATTTCAAGCTTTGGAAGGAACAGCTTTTGCTGTTTTTAATGAATACCTTTTATCACCACTGCTACAGTTCCCATTAAATGTCAAATGAGGTGGCTAATTCACATGTCCCTGCTGACCTCGGGAAAAGCATCACTTCACACAAGCAAAAATTTCCCCCTTTGCTCAAGCACTTGGCATACTTTTGTGTGAGCTGGTTTCATTTTCTTTTTAGTGGTGCTTTTTGGGGTTTGGCTTGCCTTTTTTCTTTTTGATGTTGAAGATGTTTAAAGTTGGTGCCTGGCAGTAATTATTTAGTCATGGAAGGGAAAGGATGACTTGGGTTAAATGTTTAGCAGCACGTTTTGTTATGGCCTGCTTAATTTTCATCTGTTGTGACAGTTCCATTTGTCTTTTACAGGAAGCCCATGATGGACTTGCTGATCTTTCTCTGTGCACAGTACCACTTAAATCCATCAAGTTATACCATAGAGTTGGTATCAGCAGAAAACAGCCAGATTAAATTTAAACCCAACACACCAGTGGGAATGCTTGAAGTGGAAAAGGTGATTGTAAAGCCAAAACAAATGGATAAGAAGAAACCTGCTCCGGTTATACCAGAGGTGAGAACTAAAATTAAAGTGTATTGAGAAATTAGAATCACTATTGTATGCAACAAGTTAAGCTGGTAGCTGAGCCTCTTGTTTCAGCTTTTCCTGTTGTGTCTCATCCTCTCACCATGTACCCCTGTGAAATGCTTGGCTCCATGTTCTTGATAACCTCCTCTTAGGTAAAATATATCTCAGTTTGTTGCAGCAAACATCTTTGCTGCCGAAAGAAGGAAACGTTACAATATTATTTGAAATCCCACGCCTTATTGTCCTTTTGACAAATTCTGCAGATGAAGTGTGGCAGAATACAGCCTTCCACAAACTGAAAATCAACAACTTGTGCCATCTGTCATGCTGTGATATATATGCCCTTCTGACTGTATGTTCATTTTCCTTTAATACATACTGTACTTTTTTGTTGTTACTAGGCTTTTTTTCCTCTTAAGAAGGCAGGAGCTTTTAGAAGTACTAAAGCAACTTCTAGGTGTTGCCTAAATCTTTCCTTCTGCCTTTGTCCTGCTGTATAGAAGAATACTGTTTTTTTAATTTATCTAAAGCACTTGCACAGGGCCAGGGGATCTCTCCTGCTGCCCTTTTACCTTCGTTCTACGCATGTGCACACACGCGTGCACTTGTGGCTCTTTGGCTGACTTCTACAGCTACCTAATGTAACCTAACCTAGTAGGGCATCTCACTCCAAGCATGTACTCTGCCGGACAGGCAAATGACAGATGCTAAAGGAGGAGCAGACTGTTTCATGTGTCCTTTTCTTGTGTAGAAGGGAATCACAAAATAGTTCTTAGTTTCTCTTGTAATGTTTCTGAATCTATAACATTCGTGAAGTTGGCCATAAGTGGAATTCCTGTGATTACTGTAAGGCTGTTATAAAAATGCCAGTTCTTTCAGAATTTGTGCTGGTATTTATTGGAATTTTCTTCTCTTTAGCAAACAGTGAGGGTAGTGATAAACTACAAGAAGACACAGAAGACGGTAGTAAGAGTTAGTCCACATTCACCCCTTCAAGAACTCATACCAATTATCTGTAGTAAATGTGAGTTTGATCCTTCACACACTCTGCTGTTGAAGAATTACCAGTCTCAAGAACCCCTTGATGTGACAAAATCTCTTAATGACCTTGGACTAAGAGAATTATATGCCATGGATATCAGTCGAGGTAAGATAACTTTTGTAAATTGCAGTTATAGAAAAGATAATTACTTAGTATTTCAATAATGTTGAGGTTTGTTGAGGTTTTTTTTACTTACGAAGAAATTAATTTCTAGCCATTTAGTATATATGTCATTAGTCTTCCACAAAATTGAAACTGGGACAAGTTTACCTGTACTTATGTTTGAGAAGTGCTATATAAAGGCTTCATTCTCTAAGAAAGTGTTAGGTACCAGCAAAGGTGGCTAAGTACAAACCATCACTTAAAAGCAACCCCTTCCTTATTCCCCCAGCCTTTCCCCAAAAAGACCAACTTTCCCTTAGCTCATAAAAAAGACATAGAATCAAGAGGAGCTGAAAAGAACAAAAACATTAGAGAAATTTAGTTTTGTTTAAAATTTATTTAAAATTTAAAAAGTGTTAGAATGTTCTGATGGTGTTTATGTATATTTCTAAGTGCTGTTTGCTAATTTTATAGATTGTGAAGGAATAATAATTCTCTTTTTAATTGTGGTCCAACAGGGGCACTATGAACTAACTTCCTTATATTTGTATATATTTCCTATGTCTGGTTTCACCTTTAGCTGTAAGCTTGTCTTTTTCATGAAGAGTTTATTGTACTGTGATTAAAAATTCTATACAGTGTGATTTGTTCTCTTTCAGACATTTCTCACAGGAAATTCTACCTCAATATAGAATGCAGTAATATGGGCTCACTCTTGGTCTTGACCACTGTTCTATTTGCTTGTTTTTCTTTCCTTCTGCTCTAAAACTTGGGGGGTTTTGTTGTTTTGGGGTTTTTTTGTTTGTTTGTGTCCTTTCCCCCCTTCTACCTAAATACAGTAACCTTATCATTTGGTGGTTACAGTTTCAAAAGTTCTCTCAATTACTTCCCAAAGGCCAGTTATCTTGAACAGGAGAATGACAGATTTGGAAAATATGTCCTTTTCCCATGAAGAAAACAAAAACGAAGTGTCTTTCTTTTCCCCACTGGAAAACAACATATTTTAACTTGCCTAAACATGTTACTTGGACTACATATGCCCCTAGTGCATTGTCTTGTTTGTCGTCTGGCTACTGTTTTCATCTACAGACTGGCAGAGCTGCCTTCTGCACAGTATGACGTGTGCTTCATTTGAGTCAATAGCCAAAAATCCTTAGGAGAGAATGTGAGGGCATATATGCTTTGTACGTGGCAGTGTCCGGCTAGGAAATGTAGGTATACTTCAGCTCCCTCAAGACAAAGTAGTTCAGCATTTCAGTTTTGCAGACAGCTTCAAAGCTCTGAATTTTCAGCTTTATTCATGAAAGTAAATGGCGAGGTGTACCTTTTACTTAATAGAATTTAAATTCAGATTTTATTTTATTCAGATGATATTTTAATTTTACAATCCTCTTTATTTTCCAAGTTTGGACTGCCTGACAATCCAAAACTTAGCGAGCAGACTATTCTATGTACCTATTTTCCTTTTTCCTTCAGAAATATAAGTGGAGTGTCTCTCCTTATTTACAAGATTCCAGTCTGTGTTGCATGTCTTCAGGCTCAAGTTCTTAAATGGCTTATAGCATTAGGTAGTAACGATACACATCCTTTTACTTTGGAAAAGTACCCAGTTACTTTTTCCTAATGTTGAAGATTCAGCCTGGCTTTCTGTGTTTGTAACTTATAACCGCATCCTTGATTCAGATTCACATTTTCTGTCTGTCTTTTTGTCTTTCTGTAGCCACATCACCAGTTGATTTAAATTTACCGTCTTTGCAAGGTACGATTTACTGAAACAGGTGGTGAAACTGTAGCACTTATATGACATTACCATCCACTCCTATTGTAACATCTGCTTAACTGTGACATGAGTAATTATCTCTATCCTATCATAAATGCATATTTTAAAAGATAATACAGAAGTGGATATACGCAGCTATATATGAAGTATTTCTGTATAGTTTTACCCTAGATCGATTGATTACATTTACAGTCATGTTCATATTGATAGTTGTACCAAGAGCCCATAGTGGCCTTGCTGATGATTTCTGTTACACATTGCATTTGCATTCAATAGGATTTCTTTAAGAAGGTTAAATCTAGTAAAAATTAAAAAGAGACAACCTTTAGATTTACAAATCATCTGCACGAATAAGACAGTGTAAGGAGGATAAATTCTGCAAGATACCAGAATGGACTTGACTATCTTTACTATGACTGCCATGCAGTTACGTGCACAGCACCTCTCAGGTGTTTCGGTGATCTTTCTCCGTAGTCACACCATGGGCAGGCTTGTGCCTGACCTGTCCCACCTCACACTTTGCCATGAATTTAAACTGTTAGGAACTGAGAGCTGGAGAGGTTGATGTTCTTTTTCCCTTTTACAGCCATTGTGATATGAACCGTAACATAGGACAAGTCGGATGGGCTGGATTAGGTGCTAGGGGCATTAGTAGCAGCTGAAACTCATCTATTCCGAGTTCTGAGAAAGACAGGAAGAACACAGATGGTAGGAAACCTGTTCACTTTGCAGTGTTTAGAAAAACTATTATAGGTGACTTGTGTTTTGTATATCCTTCCAGGAGGCTTATGACAGACAGTGAAATTGTAAGAATGCAGGAGAAATAATCTGTCCAATAAATAACATCTAGAACTATTATTTTCTATTTTAGACTCCTACCAATCTGAAAACTTAGATGTTCTGAAGGAGAAAGAAAACAAAGGATTTTTCAGCTTTTTTCAACGAAGCAAGAAGAAAAAAGAACAAGTAAGGTGTAACTTTGTATAAGCAAAACTTCTAGAAACATTCGTATTGAGCAATCAATACTGTTGATTGTTTTCCAGAAAGTATAAGTAACTTGGATTTTTTTTCTTCCCCCTGCACCCCAAGGCTGCCAGTGCCCCAGCAACTCCACTGATGAGCAAGCCAAGGCCAACATTTATCACGAGATCTAACACTGTTAGCAAGCAGTATGATTCAAACACTCTGCCATCTGAAATGCCGAAGAAACGGAGAGCTCCTTTACCGCCTATGCCAAATTCTCAGAGTGCTCCCCAGGAACTTGCACAAGCCCAGGTCAGACCGGCATCTGATATTGTGAAATCTAACAGCCTTGATAGGAATGAACAGGTTAGTTACATTTGCTTCACTTCTCTTAAGACGTTTAGACATAATAATCCTGATAAACCTGTTAATATCTGCTGAGGCTTGAAACAAATGGGAAATAAAAGTGTAGTACTTGCTTTTAAAAATTTTAGTTTGAAAATAACTACAGAAATTGAAAGATGTGTTCCTTTTAAACTTCATATCCCATATCCAAAGTAGCTGCTGTATTTTGAAAAGGTAAAGCTAACTTCTTATATAAGTTGGTATTGTGAGCACCTTTTTGTTCTTTTGGATGAATAGTTTATATATTTAAATGTGAGAACATTGTCTCACTTTGTCATTTCTAGTAATTGATGTTTTGACATTTCCAGTCATTTCTTATGTTTTAGTTACATGTGATAACGAGTAGTTTGTTCTTTACATTACGTTACTAGAAAAAGGTGGAAATCTTGGGGAGTAGTCTTAACGTTCTTGTGCTCCCAGCAAGTTAAAGTAACATTTTTATTTTAATCAAATAGGGATGTATTTAATTGAAGCCTAGACATGTAGGCTACATTTTTAAGTAACCTATATATCCCATGCAATGCAGAAATTCTGCCAGTAGAATTTGGGAGAATTGATGCATTAAGTATTATCCTGATATTGCACAAATTGTCAACTGTGAATTCTAACTAAAGATCAAGGCTAAAATTATATTTTTTTTTTTTATTTCATACTTTGCTTTGAATGCAGTATCTGAAGGTAGTCTTTAATAAATGAGGTTATTGGCATGCTAGAAAAATAAAATGCAGAACTAAATGAAATACAAGTCTGAGGGATTAATTTTTTGTTAGACCCAGAGACAAGAAATTTCAAACTGTGACTTCCTTTATCTTTATGGAGTGATTTACTCTTTCATTGATGCACAGAACCACAAGAGAGCACTGTTTAACAGAAGTTCTGAATTTGTGTATTGTGTCCTGCTGAAAAGCTTTATCATTTGAAGACGACAAAGGTTTCTTTCTGTATTTTAATAAAAGGAACCTTGGGGGAGAAAAAAATCATGATCTTTTTTTACCTCCTCTTGTTTGTCTTTTAATTGAATTCAAGTTTTTTGAAAATAATTTATTAATGTCAACATGCTTTAAATGATTAATATCCTGTTATGTCTAACCGTAATGTATGACTGCTGGGCTAGGATCTGTCACTCAACAAAATTGCTTAGATTTATTATTTTGTGCTGACATTTCTTATTCATCTAAAGTGATTTGACTGAAGTTGAACAGCTCACAAAGAAAGGACAGAAGTCTAGATTAAGTTATATTTTTGTGTGTATTTTCTATTTTGTACTACTTTGTGCAGCTCCCTTAGAACTTAGAAGCCTTTGGCATGTGTGTTTTAAGATGACTTCTGTTTTATTCTGATTTGATTGCACAGTGATTTATCAGATAATACAGAGCTTGGGACTTAAATGTGGGCAAATATTTGCTCTTTGCTTTGAATTTTATTAATTCATGTAAAATATTTTGTCTTTTTAGTATCTACTTTCCAATAAATATCATCTAATGAATGAATTTGGACTGCATAGTACATATTGCTCAACTTGATCAGGGAACTCTTAAGAGGGATCCTATGAGAGACTTCCTTGGAAGATAAAGCTGCTTCTTGGAAGAGTGCTGAGATATTTCCAGAGACAGCCTTCCGGCAGCACAAGAGTGGTCCATTCCCCTAAGTGGGAAAAGGAGTAGGCATAAAAATAGACAGTCTCATTTAAATGTGCTACTGAGAGAGCTCAAGTGCAAAAATAAGCATGTGAGGGATGGGAAGGGGACAGAGCAATTCCCAAAAAGAAATACAGAGATACTTCTTGGACGTGCAGAGATGCAGTTAGGAATGCAAAGGCAAGCCTGGAGCTCGAAGCGGCAGGAGATGTCAAGAATAACAAGAAAGGCTTTTGTAAGTTAGCAGCAAGCAGAAGTCCAAGGATGAAGGATGAGGTCATCTACCTTTATTTTAGCAAGGTGTTTGTCACAGTCTACCACAACATTTTTTCGTTGAAGAAGTAAGGTATGGACTAGACAGATGAACCACAAGATAGGACAAAAACTGGCTAAACAGCTCCGGTGGTGGTGGTTAATGGCTCAAAGTCAGACTGGTTGTCAGGTGGAGTTCCTGAGGAGTTGGTAGTATGGTCAGTACTGTTAAACATCTTTATAAACAACCTAGATGATGGAATTGAATGCACCCTCAACAAACTTGAAGTTGACACCAAACTGGGCAGAGAGGCAGGTCCACCAGAAGAGCCACCATTCAGGGAGACAATGACAGGCTGGAACTGCATGAGGTTTAAAAAAAAGATGCGTGTGAAGTTCTCTATCTGGAATGGAGTAATCCCAAGCACCAGTACAGACTGGGGTCTGGCTATGTGATCCACCTCGCATCTGGTGTACTTAATACTTTTTAGGCCACACCTGTACTATTATGTCCAGATTTGGTTCCTGCAGTTCAAGATAGAGATTAAAAACAAGGCAAGAGTCCAGTGGAAGGCCACCAGGATGTTTAAAGGTTGGAGAACGTAAATGTTCTAGCAAAAGGAAGGCTCAGATGGGATCTAATCACATTCTTCTGATACCTAGAAGGTGTTAACAGGGAAAGTAGAGGTATATTCTTCACAAGGATGCATGGTGACAGGATGAGGACCAATGGGCACTAGTTGCTTCAGAGGAAATTCCATTCAGATACAAGAAGAAAACTCATCGCCATGAGAACAGCTGAACATTGGAATAGGTCACTCAGGAAAAGTGGTAGAAGCTCCCTCACCAGAAATATTCAAGACGTACCTTGACAGACTCCTGCAATAACCTAATCCAAGACCTTGTGTTCAACAGAAGGTTGGACCAAATGATCTCCAAAGGTCCCTTCCAACTTACTTTTCTATTTCACATGGGTGAATCAGACTCTTGATTTTTCAAAACTGTATGCACATAATTAGGAGAACAGAAAAAAATATAATAGGGCTTCATCACTAACAGAAACCAACAAATACTTGTTTTTGCTGTGAGGTCAAGCACTGCTTAAGTAATGCTGGCAAGGGGAAGATTTGGAAGCTTGTTTCTCAGAGCTTCCACTGAAGTCTCTAAAATAAAATAAAAGGTATCTCTAGCTATTGAGAATTCCGATCTCACTTAACTGTAAAATAAAGGAAAGTTCCCTTAAAAACATAAGGTGTTAGGCAAGGGACACTGTAAAATAATGTTATTTAAATAAAAATGTCATTTACAGGCTTTGCAACTTTACAAATTAAATTGGGCACTATTTAAATACATAGTAAGAATCAGTCTTTATTCCAAGGATTGACATCCTAAATATGGAATTTGAAATTAAACGTAAAAGCATTGTAGAATAAAGTCAGTTTTGATGGTTGAATAGCATTTTTTCATCTGTATCATGTGCATTAATGTTTTCTCAACCCAAAGTGATCAATTTATAGTTGTTTAATCCAAGTCAGTTCTCAGTAATGAGGCAAGTACAATGGTCACACTAGACCACTGTTATTTTATTGTGAACAGTATAAGAATTTGGTCTCTCTTATTCCCCACTGTTGAAAATGTGTGTCCTGCTGGTAGGATTTAAAGTGGTTTTTGGGTTGCTCACCAGGCTGATTGGTGTGTTTACTGGGCTATTTAATATGTCTGGGAGTTTTGCTGTTATTGCAGTGTCCCATTAAGTTAATTTACAGAACTTAGGGTATACTTTATTTTTTTCTTAAGTGTTACTTTTTATCTGCTTTTGCCTTACAAGAAGCATTTCCTTGCAAAGCATGTTGCTTTTAAGAATGCCTAAGTTCTGAAGCCTGCACTTCAGTTTATTTGGCGGACTGGATACATACTTTATTTCTTCTATGGACCAGGGTGACCTTCTGCATGTGCCTTATTATGGACAAATCTCTTTTGTAACATCCACAAGGAAGACAAAGTGAAATGTCAGTTTTGCCTGGATAAACTGTTTGCCTGGTGTTGATAGAAACATGCCAAAGTAGTAACATCAGACAACAGTGAAATGAGCCAACTTTAAGGGAACAGAGCTCTCACTGTTGTCTTTCTTCAAATTCACAGTGTATTGTAGTCCAGTTTCTCACAGTATGAAAAAGGGTTTTAATGTTTACCTCCTACAGCTTCTCCACTCCTCTTCCCTTAAAAAAGAAACTGCTTTCTCTTTATATGAGCAGTTAAATTCTGTTTTGAGGGTTGGAATTTTTTCTGTCTCAATTTCAGAGTGATTAAAGCATTAGTTTTTGGAGATAAGTTCCTATTTTTAGGGGAGAAATTAGTACAATGGATGTAAGGATAACTTTTACACGTTATTATGTAGCATGATTTGCTCATTCTATATGAGACTCAGAAGATGACTAGTAAGTTTAAATAGTTAATATTTGTCCAGCAAATTTCTATGTTAAATCAGATTGGAAATGAGCACATTAGTCTCTAATACTGAAATCCCTCACTTGTCAGTTCTAATTTTGGGCAAGATGCCTCTTGCCAGAAGTATGTTTAGAACTAGTTTATTTAAACTTGCAAGTAGAGAGGACTCTCAAGGGGTTTTGCAAAGTGCTGTTGTGTAATGCAGTACGTGTATCTTCACAGTTTTCATAAAAGTGGATGCAATTTTCTAGTAATAACACTTCTTTAAAAGAAAACTTCTTTTAAAAGAAAAGCATTTGATTATGTCCAAAACGCCATTGCTGATTTTCTTCCTAATGCTTTATTTATAAAACTAGACTGTGATATCTTCATTTTATCCTATGAATGTTTGTATCCTTACACTGTTTTCAGTTATTGTAAAGGAGCGTACGTAAACTATGCTTGGGTAGGAACAATTAAGTGGAGATTTTTTTAGTCAAAACATTTACAGTTTTAAATGATGGATAGAACTTCTCAACTGTAGAAATATAGCTTGCTGTTATTTACACAACCCTAACTCGTAAAGAAATTTAAATCTCCAGTCTACCCCTTAGAAGAGTAAGGGAAGTAAAAGATGGGAGAATGGGGTAAGGGTGGGAAGCAACTAAACTATCATAAAGTATTTCTGAAAAGATTTATTAGCCACTGTCACAGAACAGCTTACTTAAAATTTCTGGGAGGGATGAGTTCCATGCTTAAGAAATTACACCAGAGGCTCAGTTGCCTGAGACTTGATGGTCAGCCCTTTAGAGGAGAGGTTGGGCAATGACCTAGTGAGCACTATGAACATCAGGGAGGTCCTGAATAGAGCCAGGGTTACCTGGGAGAAGAGAGTGCTCAGGACTAGCTGTTTGCTCTTACTGAAGTTTGCATGAAGATCATTTGATATGATTCTGATATGATTCAGAATTGGTGATGAACATTTCATGCATCCACTTCTCAGTATACCAAATGCATAACCTTGTCCCCTTAATTGTATTTACTTCTGTACCAGCAAGTGTGTAGATAAATCATAGGAGAGAATAGTAGTACCGAGAGTTCGGACAGAATAACACCAGCTGAGTTTCTCCAAATATATCCTGTATGTCCTTTCTTTCCAATAGGTCAGAGGTATATTACTTTCTCTGTAGTACTTTGGCTAAGTTTAAGTATTTGGGGAAGCTTAAGTCATGTGATAGAAATTGAGTGCATTAATCCTTGTAAGAGCAAATACTTTTTTTTTTTTTCCTGTTACTCCTTGGACATACATTTGCCTGCATACTTGTACAAAGGGAAGAAAGAAATACTAGCAATACGGCTAGCAATGTGCTGTGATATCCCAGTTGCCTGTATATCTTCTGTTAAACCTAGTTACCTATGGAGCAAAAGAGGTAGGTACTGGTGGTGTGAAAATGTGACCCTGGTGCGAGGTATGCTTTCCAGCACACTGAAATGCTCCACCACTACATTCTTTCCCAAATACTTCCCCCCCACACTTCCATTCCAGTGGCAAAATTACTTTCCGTTGTTTTTTGAAATGATAGGAAGGGCCAGGCACCATGTCTGTCACTGCTTACAGAGCCTGGAATTCGGGAAGCGCTGGCCTCTACAAGTGTCTGCTTGGGGTGGCGTGGGATTTGGTGCCAAATTTGTCTGTACACATTTGAGGCTAAAAACCTTTATATCCACTCTTGCTTGTTCCAGGATGAGGAGGGTGTACAGTGTGAAAAGTGGAACTCTTGCATATGGTTTTGGAAGTTATGATAGAGTTCACTGGTGTTTCTGCACAAGCATGGTTAATTACTTCAGTGATTCTAACATGAATTTTAATTTAAGTGTAACTGATAAAGCACTGGTTATCATTGGCAGTTGGTATGACACATGAACACCCAGATGTATATTCCAAAACTTTGTCAGATACATCTTAATAACATTATTTTAATTTTTTTCCATCTGTTTAAAGTACTATTTTCACATTACAGCCTTTGTTAGGATTTGAAAGCTCTTAATATTCATATGTTGAATAATTCCTGAGAAAATCTGTTCAACACTTGAACCTTAACTGGAACATTTAGTACTTTCTCGAAATCTCTCTTTGCAAATCGTTTGTTTCTTTGGATGCAAAGGGCAGTAGAAAGGCTTATAAAAATCTTCTAGTAGCATTTGTGCTCTTACGCTGAGAACATTATTTCCCCCCTACACGCGTACTCTTTCTGTGCAGGAGGGAACTCTGGTGACATCTGTTTAGTTCAGTGAGTATGCACAGAACTCTGCCAGCCCAGTCAGCTGAGGGAGCCTGTGCGAAGGAGACGAGGATGCAGACCTTTGAACAGAGAAACAGTGTCTTTGTGCAGAGTGGAGGGGCTGCAGCCTGGAGAGGAGAAAAATAGAACTGCCCAACACCAAGGAGAAAAATGATTAAACAATAAAAAAAGTCTAATTTGAGGAGATATTATATTTGACATCCTCTCCTGAATAAATGTAGATGCTGAATACTATTAATTCTTTTTTTTGTGTGTGTGTGTGTGTAGAGCTATTTGGGAACTGTGAATAAGAAACTATGAAAGTGTAAAGTGATTTTTGTTGTGTGACGTTTTAATCTAGAAACTGACTTGTTTAAAAACTATTCAAGCATGCAAGTATTTTTAATTAGGAGTGGAGTGCTATGTCCATATCCTCTGCTGTTCTTAAAAGAACATCTCACCTTGTGCTTTGTTTTTTCTCCTTAAAACCCCAAGTCCTGCTTTGCTGTAAAAGGTTTGAGTTGCTTGCTTTGGCATTAAAGTGGTAGAAGAATTGTGCGAACATTTTGGACAGTGTTGCTCCTTACAGTGCAGTAAAGTATCTAAGGGATCTGTCATACCTGACATCGAGGTGGGACAAAACAGATGACTGAGTATGCCCAGGGTAGCTCAGAGGATGGTTTTCACCATCCCAGTTCATTCATTCAGGTATTCTATTGAGATCTAACAGGAGCTGCTAAACACTGCTTCCCAGATGTCTTGTGCCAGTATCACTTCTCTTGTGAGTAATTTTCTTTATAGTTTTGATTGTGTACAACCAAATACTCTAGCTTTTGGTCTTTAATATCCCCCTTACTGTAGGATGTGTATTTGTTCAGTGGTAGCTTTCTAAGTGATAAGCATCTTATTCCATGGATATTGACACAGTCAACAATTCTGTTGTCAGTGATGTTTTTGAAAGGATTGTCAGTGAAACAAAAATTTGTAGGTGTATTTATGCCATCTCTGTTCCTCGATATTCTGCTTTGTGAAGTGGGCTGGTTAACTGAAGCATGGAGAAGTTCTCTGAAGATGACCCCACATCCAGTTGCTGTGTGGATCCGTCTAGCAAGAAATGAATCTCACTGCTGGATTTTATTATATTGTCGACTAGACAAGTGATTTGGATCAAAATTACTACAGAAATAGGCAGCTGTGTCTAGTACCAAAACAGACTCCTTTATTGCTGGGATCCTGAACGTTACCATTCTAATAGATGTAGAAATGCCAAGTTTCTTCAGCATAAGGCAAACTGCAGTTAAGAATGGCAGGCAAATTTACAACCACTGTCTTTTTGAGACACAGAATGTATTTTTAAAACAATTTAAAATGCAATTGGACTGCTATATCATAAAACTATGAAGTCTTCAGCAGGTAGCTTTTGTCCATTTTTTAAATGGTTTTGATTTTTTGTGAAGTGAAATTTTTTTTGTCTTTTGCTACAATGATGAGGACATTATTACACTTCAACATCAGTAGGTATTATAATTATTGTTTTACAACTTATTACAATTTAACTCCAGTAAGTATTATAAGACAGTTGTACTTTCCAAGATAAGTTTTGAAAGCTGGCATTCAAAAAATTTCTATAAAAGTTCAAGTATTTCAAGTAGGGAAAAAAAATCCTAATAATTATGTATACAGCCCAATTAGGACTGCTGTTGAAGGAATGGAGGAGGAAACGTTGTGTCATGTCATTGCAGTGCGGCGTAGTTGAAGCTTCTTTCCACAACGATTTTTAGCTACTTTTTCTAAAAGAATTATTTGAGGGTTGTAGAATAGCCTTTGGGCATAAAAGAATTCAAATTCTCTTTTATACTGTATGTAACAACTGATTTTCTTTTACTGCTGTATCTTGTACCTCTGTGAATATATTCAATTACTCTAGAAATTTTTTTTTTTTTTTTTTTGGAAAACTACTCCCTGGAGGAATTAAGAGGAGAAATATAGTATGTTTGGTAATAGGTATATATTCTCTCTTTCCCAAATGTATATTATAAATACTTTTGGAGAATAATTACTAGAGCTATTTTGCTGGTTTTCTTTGATTGCTAATAATCTTCTTCTTCCCCTGTCTCCCTTCTTAGGCCCCTCTGGAATTAGTACGGAAGGGTTCTCTGCCGCTCAGTGATGCCGCTTCCGTGAACAGCTCTCTACGGAGGATGAAGCGCAAAGCACCCTCACCACCCTCTAGAGCACCAGAAGATCAAAGTGAAAGCAGCAGTGAGACTGGTAATCTTTTTATGCTGTTTAATTGGGAGGTAACAAAGTATGGCAACTTGGCTAAACATTAAAGAAATACCACCTTATGAGATAAGAACTTTAAGTAAAAATATGAGTGCCAAACATCTTCAGATTTTAAGGAGCAGTAATACTACATGATGAGATTGGCTCATGTAGTGTGTGTGAGCCGGCACAGGCAGGATGCAGGAACAACCACAAAACCACAGATGAAATGCAAAGAGTAAATTTATTTTCATTACCTTGCCAACCAGGGGATCCCCAAAGCAGCACCCGGGCAGAGGCATGCAAGCGGGGACACAGGCACCGCGGAGCTCAGTCTATGCTGGGGGATCACTGAACCTGCTGTTTTCACCTGTATATCAGGGATTCACGTAGGCATAGTTTACCACGGTGCTTTGATCTTTCCCGCAGCAGGGCAGGAATCTCAAGCATGTCTGATAGGGTGCCTCTAAGTCTATCACAGGCCTGTGTTTACCTGAAAACCGATGTTCTACTTGTCAAACACACAAGGGTAAACAACAATTAGTATGATACACGTGTTTTTCTACACCACAGCTGTAAGTCACTTGAGCGTGTTTAGAATCCTCCTCGCCATTCTTCCGTTATTTCCCACATTCCACCCCCTCGCTCAAGGGAGCACTTCTGCTGGGGCTGGCAAGGCTGGAGATGTCCCTTTGGGCTTGCAGGGTGTATGGCAGGGTAATTCCAGAGGCATGTAATAAACACATATAGAAAAAGGAATAAACATATCTCTACAATAATGCTTTGAATCAAGTGTCCCGCTCATCCTGTCAGGGAATGAAACTACTCAGCCAGCAAGGTACCACCGGTAGATTGTATCACTTGATGCATTAAGTTTTTGGAGATGTTGAATGTCATCCTCTACACTGGCTGATTCATCAGTTACGTTGAAGCAACACATGCCTTCAAAATTGGAGCAGCGTTTATGGTGTTGAAAAAGGAGATAGTCCACCGCTAATCAGTTTTGTAATGTTCCTTGGCATACAGCCGTTACCTACTTGGAAAAAATAGCAATGAGGAACATTAATATCAAAAGCACTTTAGCATAGTATAATTTTGTTAAACAGCTATGGGGGTTGGCATGCCAATGAAACACGTTGTCTGAAGACCTGCAGCTGTTAATTCTCCCTCAATACAAAAGGCAGATGAGTTAGTTACAGCAGAGGCTAACGAAATCCAAATATTTACACATTGATCTCGTGAACAGGTATCGAGGGCATGTGCTTGTAGTACAAGGCTACAAAGCACAATGAGCCAACCTGTGATAAGGGAGGAAAACAGGAGTATCATCTCCTTCCAGTAATACATATGTCATGTTCCAGGTCCTTCAGCTAATATCACTCTGGGTTTGATAACCTGATATGGGGTAATTGCCTACACAGATTGAAGAGCTATGGCTTGCGCTTTTCCAGATTGAACTTGAATTCAATGTTGGGTTCACGACACCAATAACACTGTTCCAATGCTATCTCTTCTAGATAAGATGCAGGTATTGTTGAAGATACCTGAAATACAAGAACTCGAGAATCTGATATCAATAGAGGATGTAAAATAAGAGCGGAAGTTGGGGTACACAACTATATGACATTCTCAGGGTTTGTTATATGAATCTTCACATCTAGGCTAATAGGTCGTGGTCCTGCCACACAATCCATCGGAGTAAACAATTCCATTTCCCCTGTAGTTAATATTTTGGGAGAGATACCATCTGGAAGAATTTCGGTCCTCACCGTGTTTTGTACTGGAGGTGGTGTAATATGATCATAGGGTGCTTGATTGTGAATATTCCAGCTATTTAACAAAAAAACCTGCTTTAGTAAGATGTGAACTCCAATGTTGCAAAGTTTTAGTACTGGTTAGCTTTTTAAATTGTTCCTTCAACATTCTATTCATTCTTTCAATCAAGCCATTAGCATGGGGATGGTAGGCAATGTGGTATATCCAATCTATCCCTAGCCCTTGAGCCCAATCTTGGACATTATGTCGACTGAAGTGTGTTCCTTGGTCACTTTGGTTTTGGTGAGGAGGTCTGTATTGATGAATTAGTTATTCTCATGCATCTGTTGTGCGATGTTGATTAGTGTGTGTGGTGGGTTTAGCAAAAAATTGTCCTGACACTGTATCCACAGCATTGAGTACGTATGGCCACCACCTTGACAGGGGCCCCATTTAATCGACCTGCCAGGTATTCAAGGCCCATTGACCCTGTTTTATCTTTCCCTATGGCCTATATAATGCCTTTAAATGTAGCTGTGTACAAATAGTACAATTACATGCATATGCTTTATAAATATGTAATGGCTATTGAAAAGAAAGCATTAGCAAGATCTATCACCACCTTCCAGGGTTGTAAATTTTTGCTGACTTTTTTTCTATAAGAGTAGCCATGTCTGGTACTGTAACTGCAAGTGTTGGGGGAGGACTTTTATTTAATTCTCTATAATCTACAGCCATTCTCCAAGTACCATCTGGTTTTTGGACAGGCCAAATAGGATTATTAAAAGCAGTCATGGTTTCCTTAATGATTCCCACTTGTTGAAGTGCCTGAATGGTTTGAGTAATTTCTTCCTCCCCCTGCTGGAATACCATATTGTTCTACAGTTACCACCTTGGCAGGCACAGGTGGCACAACAGGATCCCACTTCGGGAATCTACACAAGATGGTTATAGATCGAATAGCAAATCCCGCTTGCAAAGTCCTGAAGCAGAAGCGACCATTTAAAGTTTCAACTGTTTGTCCTGCCAACACATCAATACTCAAGATATATTCTTTAACTGGGGCAATTAACACCATTGTAAATGGAGTGGCATTTCCTATTGTTACAGTAACCTTAGCTCAGAGGGCAGGGGTCAGATTTCCCCCCAGTCCACAGATTGTGATGTGGCTTCTTTATTATTAATATTACTATGTAATACAGTAACCTCAGCTCCAGTATCAACCAGAGCTAACACATGTAAAATCCCCCCCAGACCACCACTTTACTATTAAAGGAACACAGGGGTGTCAGTCCCCCTTGTGGTAAGAGGCTACAGTGGTGGCAATTTTGGGGGACCTGCCAAACCTTCGTTTCTGTTTTGGCATTTGCCAGGTAGTGCCTTGGCTTGAGGTGGGAGGCAGGGCTGGGGCCAGGGGCAGCCGGCTTTTTTGCATAGCTGCTGACTTGCCATCAGCAAAACATTTCTGGTGTTGTAATCCCATTTATTTCTGACTGTGGGACACCAGCTTGTACAAGATCATTCCACATTTGTTTCCTTGTCACCCGTGACGTAACTCCTCTTGGTTTTGCTGGCTTTCCTTTATTCACCACCTGCACAGATGGTCCCGAAGTTACAGCCCCAATTTCCCTCAAGGTATTTGCTAGGGTGCCTACACTACCAGTAGCATTTGTGACTGCTGGTATAATCAAGGGTTTGAGTGAGGCAGGTGCTCCTCTCAAAAGCTGCATTTTGATACTTCTTGCTACTGCTACCTTGTCTGGATTGAATCCCGTAATCAATGCATGAGCCATTGCTGTTATCAGAATGTTCCCAGGCACATCAGACTGAGATGATAAGCAGTACAGCAAGCAGCGAAAGCAAAAAGCAGCCGCTAAGCGCTATAGTCTAACATACAGTAAGGCAAGCAAGCCCCATGGCAAGCACAGAAGTCTGCTGATTAATAGCTAAACAGCAATAACAACTGTAAACTCGATCTAGCACATTCCAATCAAATCTGTGGTTGTCTTGAACCCTTCATGCCCCACATTGGGCACCAAAAAGGACTGTCATGGTTTAACCCCATCTGGCAGCTAAGCACTGCAAGCTGCTCACTCACTCCCCCCTGCTGTTTATTAGCAATACGTGCTATCAACTGTTCTACGATACCTTGCAACCCATGGCAGTGCTCTGCTTGAGTAGTAATTACTTCTTGCACGATCGCCTTTGCATCTTGTAAAGTCCTGACTTCCTTTTCCAATTCTCTCATTTTACTCCATAATGCAGCGACGTCACGGTCAAGAGCTCTAAGACTGGTAACTAATAACCATCCCAATCTCCCCACTAACTTGAGAGAAGAATCTGATGCCGTTTTCCATGGCAATCCGTGCGTAGCCATTTCAGTTGTCTGGGGGGTAACCACTGCCCCATCATCTATTTCAAGCCATGCTTCTGGCGGAGCCAATGTAGCCAGGAAAGCGGCCACGGGGGTCCAGTGCTCAGAACTGGGTCATCCTAGAATATGGGGAGCCACCATAGTGGCCTCCCCAGTCCGTGACTTTTTTGCCAGCCATGGCACACTTGTTCCTGGATCCTGCCAGCTAGGCCAAACGCGTGAGCCAGCACAGGACAGGACGCAGGAGCAACCACAAAACCACAGATGAAATGCAAAGAGTAAATTTATTTTCATTACCTTGCCAACCAGGGGATCCCCAAAGCAGCACCCAGACAGAGGCACGCAAGCGGGGACACACGCACCGCGGAGCTCAGTCTATGCTGGAGGATCACTGAACCTGCTGTTTTCACCTGTATATCAGGGATTCACGTAGGCATAGTTTACCACGGTGCTTTGATCTTTCCCGCAGCAGGGCAGGAATCTCAAGCATGTCTGATAGGGTGCCTCTAAGTCTATCACAGGCCTGTGTTTACCTGAAAACCGATGTTCTACTTGTCAAACACACAAGGGTAAACAACAATTAGTATGATACACGTGTTTTTCTACACCACAGCTGTAAGTCACTTGAGCGTGTTTAGAATGCCTCTTGCCAATCTTCCATTATTTTCCCACAAGTGTGAGAAAGCAGGCAGGTTTTAGGGCATGCAGATCAGAAAAAAGCAGAAAATACCAAATTAATTATAGTTAGGTTAACTGTAGCAATTGTGTTTTAGTCAGATGGACAGCCTGGGGTGGGGAGAAAAGATTAGCTTCTCTGGATCAGAGAGGGTTTAATAGGAAATGGACTGTGAAGAATTTTAGAGAAAGTTTTGTATTGTTCTTCTGTAATTCTTCTGTTTGATCAAAAATTCAAGTCTCTGGTTCAAAAATACCTAAGAGTTGAGATTTAAAATATCTGGGAAATGTGACAACGAGCACTGGTTGCTTAAGAGAAGGTGCATTTCTTGAAGAACTCACCAGTCTGTAGGATCACAATTTAACATTTAATCTAGAACTTTCGTTGGTGCAGAAATTGTGAGGCAATAAAAAAGTTTCTTGCTTGACTTTTTGCAGTAACAGAGTCAACAGAATCAGTCCCTACTGAAGTGGAAGAAAGAGCCACCGAAATGCAGTCCGAAACAGGTTGGTTCTTTTTCCAAATGCATTGATAAAATCTCCTTCATAGCAAGCTATGATAATTCATAGTAATAAATTACTATCCTATAGATGTGTCATAAGTATAGAACTAATTTTAATGCTACAGATCAATTAACTTTTCCTTTGAAGTACAAATATGACTTTCTAAAATAAAGATGTTTTACCTTTTCTGTCTACAGAAACACACACAATGTATTTTCTATTGGTCTCTGTGCTTTACATTTAATAAACTAAACATTATCCCTCTTTTCCCTCCTCCCCCACAAGTTGTAGACAAGGACAAGCCAGAACTTCTGTGATTTTTGTATATCTCATAACAAGTTCAAAAGCTAAAGCCCAGTCTTGTTTTCAGAACCCTGCCTTGTGCTGCACTTGACCTGCATAATCTAGGGGTAGGAGCAAATCTGTGCCTGCCTTTTTGTTTGCATCTGAACAGCCTTTGAAAACATAGGTTGTAAATATAAACTGTATGCATAAATAGTTGTTCATACATTAAATGAAATCATTTGTTGGTCCTATGGAAAAAAATGTGATATATAAAAGTATAGCTATTTAATATACAATTCTTTAGCTGCTGAACTTAATACTTTTTTTAATTTATGCAGTTTGTACTGTTAAGTATTGTTGTTTGTAAGCATCAGACTGTAGGGATCAGATACAAGATACAGCATCTAGGAGTCTTCTAAAATTTGTAAAAGCTTTTAGAATAATCAGTGCCAGTACAGTCTGGAAAAATCACTCTTCAATTTATTTCACTAAGAATGAAATATATAAACACTAAGTGTGTGGAGTGCCACTGGCATTATATGAGGCTAAGCACTCAATTTCTGTGCTAGTTGACAGCAACTCTTAAGTAGTTTTCCAGCTGTTTTGTTTGGAATGCCAATTGAATTGGTTGGAGTGGTAAAACACAAATGTACCACAACAAGAGTTGAAAGTGTCACTTGCCATCCTAGGTCTCTGGCAAAGGGGAAAAAAATAAAGCAGTAAATTTGGGCTTGGTTTGTGTTTAGGGCAATTTATGTAATTTGTCAGAAAAGACCTTTAATAGAAATAATATGTAACTTAATAAATGGGGAGTATGAACCTATACTGGGCAGTCTGAAGTTGAAGACGTAATGAAGCTGTACCCTTTCCTTTTCCTAGTTGTAGCAGATAGAAGGTAGTCACTTCTAAGTGAGTGGCTCTTAATGATGTTTATTAGTACTTAATTTTCTGTGTTGAAAACTATGTTTACCTACATATGATGAGTCTAAGATGATGGGCAAAGTTATTATACTATGATTGAAAATCAAGGGGCTTGGTTTTCTTGAGTTTTTCTTGTTTCTATTTTAAGATTGTAGATCCGTGCTAGAATTTCTGCATTTCGCATCACTGTAATGTCCAAGTGCTGTATAGGTAAACAACCCTGAACTTCATAGAAATGGCTTGTTTGCTTTTCCATAGATTTAGGAACCTCTGCTTGAGGCATTTGAGTTTTGTAATTTAATATTTTAATTTAAGATGTAATGGAAAGAAATAGAAAAATGTAATCATCTTCACTGGGATTAGAACAATCTGTGTTTGAGCTCTGGGATTTACCTCTGCAGTTAGTGACAGTCTTCATTCTCTAGTTCTGCTGCTGCTGTCTTCATGCAGTGTCCTTTGCTGAAGATTTAATGTAATGTGGTTTGTTGTGTTTGTTGGTTTGGTTTTTTTTTTAAATGTAGAGACAAGTCACACAGCACAGCTTCCCTGCCTTTTTTTTTTGTTTGTTTTTCTCATGGGATACTGCTGCTCTCTGGTGGCATCTCTGAAACTGTCCTGAGGCCTATGTATAAAGGCTCCTTTGAGGAAAACCCATCATGCTGCGAGAACCAATATTCACCTGTAGCAAAATCAACTGCAGTACACTTGTCCTATTCCTAGTTTGAAAATTATGCATATTTGGGTATTAGTTTAAATGGATAAAATAGTTCAATATCTCTTTAATTGCTAAGTTGGATATAATATTAACTTTCAATAAACTTGGTTGTTCCTTCCATTTGGATTAATACTGCTTTGATTGTCAGGCTTCTGGAAGCATTGTGAGTTTTTGCTCAGCTATGACTGGCATTCCCAAAGTAGTTCTGTTATGCATTGCTACTTTAGCAAATAAGCAAAAAAAGTTAAGCTGCAAATATAGCATTACCTTCTGCCCTATAATGAACCATTAAAAATGTTCAATTTGGTGTCTAAGTAGTGCATAGCTAATAGATGTGTATACATTAAGTGGAACTATGCTATATAATTTGGAATAGGCAACATTTCTGTTGTGAAATGACAGTTTTCCCATGGTGTAAATATAGCCTGTACCTTGACAAAAGTAGTTTGAAGGCATACATCTACTAGAATAAACACTGACAGAGAATTAATTTGAACATTTGGGATTATAAACAACAATTTTTTTTTCTCAATTACGATTTTTGTTCCCCTTCCCGAAGTTCAATTAATGCTCAGTCTTTTTTCTAGGAAGAGGATGAAATGGTGTTTAAAGAAATAATTTAAAAATTACAGATTTTTAAATAATTTCCCATGAAGCAAATCCCTTGATATAATCTTTTTGGTTACAGTATCTCTTAAGACCCTTGTTAAGGACTATAGAGTCAAGAGGAAAAACACTGGCAGATTTGCATGATGGGGTCAGGCTTTCTGGCTTTGGTGCTTACAAGCATAATGGCTCACAGAGCAGTGTCAGCCTATTCTCTGTTGTGCAAAGAGTATTCTTACTGACTCAAAGGCAACTTGCAGTTGGCATGTCAGTCATCTTATGAGGTATGTCTTCACAATGTCATCCTGTAGGCTTTAATAATGTTCTTTTAGGGCTAATTAAAACTCAATGACTAATGTTCATAGGAACTAAATTATACACAGATGAAAACGCAATTTATATATGTGGACTAACGTATAGAGTTTGTAAGCAATAAGGCAACAGTACGTAGCCAGTATTGCTGTATGTACTTCCTAGCAAAGTGCTGCATATAAAAACTCTGAACTGAGGGTTTGGAAACAAGTCGTAAAATCTAAACTGTTCCTCTGGGGTGTTAACTGCATGATGTAAGTGAAGGATGGCTGTTAAATGTTGTTTATGTATCAAATGCATTCAGACTTCATTCTGCTGCAGCAGCGGTGGCCCGGGTCTGGAATGAGATCCAGTAACAGATGAAAAACCACTAGTTGAAATTAACACCAAGCAAGGCTGATATTTATGCTGACAAATGAAGCAGAGCACTTTGGAAAAAGTGTGAGGGTTGTTTTTGTTTGGTATTATACATTCATAGGTCAGGTTAGTCCACTCCAAAGCTTGGAAGCGTTCCTAGCACAGTAAAGGACAGATTTTTCACGTAGCAGGAATGTCAGGAATGCCTCCTACCAACCCAATCTAAGTTTCCATCCCATCAGTATAGATACAACTCAGCCTTTGTTACACTTCTCTGCAGAGGAAAAGTGATAGAGATGACAGCAGTGCCTGGGCTCAAAACTCCGGAATGCTTCCATTTGTCTTGTCAGAAGTCCTGGCTGTGCTTTGTTGTATAATTCAGGTTTCCACAGAATATTTAGACTGAAGGCCTTAGTCTTTGTTCCTGTGGCTGGTGATGGCTCAGGCCCACAGCATGATAGTTCTCATTGGTGAAGGAGACAGTGTTCTTGAGAGCTGGTTATGGGCTGTGGAATAGTCTCAGCAGGTTTGATGTTTGCCCACATTCTGTTATGCTTTGTTTGTGCCTTGTGACATATATATTTATCTTTGCACACATAAAATTGTACTGCTATCACTAAAATCATCTCCCAAAGTATGAGGCTGCTGGCATGACTTTTCCCTAGATGGAGATGAAAGGATTTGGTGGGAGGGAAAGGAAGAGAAGGCCCTTACTAATGGTAAATTCTTAAGGAGTCCCTTTAATACCAGTGTGGCATATTGGTATGTACCTGTGCTTAAATCACATGAAAGGAGCTCACCTGCACCACTTTGTAGTCTTGCCCCTCTTTCCCTGGGGATCTAAATCACCTCTACATTCAGTGCTATGACACATGTTGATCGCATTGCTTGATGTGTAACTACAAAGCATTATTACAAGAGTGCAATACAAAAACTAGAGTTAAATAGTAAAATGTTTGGCTTTTGTAGTTGCTCTGTAACTGTGAATGAGTAACTTTGGTATTACTGAACTCTTAACTAATGACCCTATTGGAAAAATCAAAGTTTCTGTTCTGTACTGAGATCTTCTCCAATATATACAGTCTTCTATTATGTTTCTATAACAATGTACTTCTCTGGAAGTACTGGAAGCATTGTAGGATACCAGTCTGTACAAAAAAAGTCAATCTTAAGATTTTTCACACTCTGGGATCTGCTGCTTTCCAGTATTGCTTGCTTTAAGCCAGTATTTTGTTTTCATTGTTAGCCTTGGTTTACACTTGGAAATTTACCGACACAACTTAGAAAAGTCTGAAACCTAACTGTCCAGGTGCAAGGCCTGTACCTAAAAGGTATTGGTGCATGCAAAGCTGACAGGAATACCCTGGTCAGGTCAGGCAGAGTGCACTCCTTGTATGGCTCGGTTGTTGCCGGTAGCCTTCCATGGCACCATATTGCACTATATAGATGGAGTTACTATCTTCTTTGTGTTATAGAATGCAAGTTGCAAAGCCAAGAGGTTAATTGTATGGTCTACTTACTAATATCTGAAAAATATGAATCATCATCTTGTAGGAACATTGCTGGCAGGGAAGTAAAGCTAGAGATGGTTAATCCCTTTGGAAATCAAAATAGCTGGATGTATTAGTTTAACTTTAGTTACACTGATGTACATGTGTCCTAATACAGTAACTAAACCTTTTAATTTAACAATGCTGTAGCTGAAAACTTCATTATTTTTATGGATTAATGCTTTTCTATGTACTCTATTTTTGTGCATTTTTGCTGTATATAGTGTACTGCACAATATATTTCTATGATTTAATACATTTAGGATAATTATGGGAAATTTTTGATAGTGATGATCAAACTTGTTCAAACCACAGGCAAAATTGAGATTTAGTTTGCTCTTTAGTTCTCTAGCATACGTACTCTGATATAAAAAAAACATGTATTTTAAAACTCATTGGAGAGCTAATGGAAGTACTAAGAAATCTGGGTAAAATAAACTGTGTGCCTCCATGAAATTTGGGATTATGTTAATGTTAAATATATTTTGATCTATCCTAATCCAGTACGTGGGTTAAACAAGGAAAATGTTACACAGTAGTTACAGATGCAGAAACAGATGGACAGTAGCATGGTGATGAGCATATTCTTGTGTGTAAAAAGAGAGAATTGGAAAGAACCAGAAAATATTGTGAAGTTAAAACTCTGAATGAGTTGTCTTTTTTTTTTTTTTTTTTTTACTTGAATTATGAAAAGAAGTCTCATTTTTCCTTCTTCAAACTATTTAGGCTGACTTCACCGGTCCCTTTGTATCTAGACCCTGCATTGAGAGCTGTGGGTTGTTTTGTTGTTTTGTTTTGTTTTGTTTTTTCTTCCTGTGAGTGTAGGTGTAAGGAGCTCAGAATACAACCTGGAAGAAATTGATGAAAGGGAAGAGATGAGTGTGCAACAGAGAGAGGACAGTGAAAGTACAAATACCTTGCTCAGGATAGGAGAGGTTACTGCAGCCTTCAGCTCTGCTGAGGTACCACTGGAAACTGAAAAAAATGATCCTGCTTCATCAGCTCCAGTTCCTGGCAGTGTTTCTGTAGACAACTCACAAAGCTTCAAGGAAGAAAAACAAGAAAATATGAGCACAGATGGCAAGTAAGTACGTTTTGTGACAAAGAAAGGAGCATTGGGGAGGGAATGGGGGAGGCAAATAAAATGGAGAGTGCTGTTTCATTGTGGAGCACAGAATAGAGAATTGTGAGAGAGGAATGAGCTTAATATGCTTAGCTTTCATTGTAGCACTCTTCTGTGCACAGTAATTCATGAAACTTTTCAAGAAAAATGACAAAGAAGTGTTCTGCAGGCTATTCTGTTTAAGCCTCCCTTTCCTTACTACTCAAACAGACGGACCCCGAAAAGCTGAACCTGGCTCTAAAATACCCAGCATATTTACTAGAGCAGCGTGCTGCAAAAAGATTCAGATTGATTAGTTAAATGAAAATTTACAAATTAATTCTTACAGTTGGGGACAAACAGGTAGATTGGCCATTTCTGTTCTTCTGGACACAATTATCTATTGCTTGCATATTTGTTTTGGTTTAAATTTTTCTTTTGTCTTTTCCTTATATGTTAGCCAGTTGTCTTGACCTGTCTCAATCCATCTGCTCTCAGGAAAACAAGTTAATTCTGCCTTTTTAAAGAATAAACACATTAGTTTCCTTAACCGCTCTTTTTCCCTTCTGGTGATGCTGTACCTTTGCCCTTCAGCATGTTTGTTAAACTACCTGACTCAGCAGGTTTCCAACATGAGTTAGTGCCTGCTTGAAATAAATGTTGATTGTCCAGAGAAGTCCCATTGTGTTAATGTAATTCACTCTTTCTCTGTTCCCTGGGGCAACTAAACTGGCTACTGTTCCCAAATTAAATTGAAAGAACTATTTCAATTATTGTACTGAAGCCAAAATGTGTGACTGCCCCTGTAGCCAAGAACTTTCAAGGTAGTATGGAGAGCTTTGACTTGTATTTCAAGGGTCTTTTTTGTCAGTCTAAGGCCAAATGGGGCTTTGCAAAAATCTTTGGTGCTCTGTCCTGACAAATACTGTGCCACTTGCTTGGGTGTGTCTGCTCTATGGGGATTTACAAGGAGGAGGATCGGCCAAATGTTATTTTTAAGTTGTCTTGAACTTGCAAATTATCAGACCTGTGTTATTGGGCCAGTTTGGCCAATTGTCCAGGGGATGTTTCTTTTTTCCCCCACTAACTTGTAATAGCCTTTCATGGCCTATAATCCTGGTGAGTATCATCTAGCATGTACTGTGTTCTAACTTTAGAGTTTGGCAATCCTTTCTTTCCTGAAATATCACAGGGATTCCAGAATGAGGACTAGGGTTTCTCTGACATATTTCTGGAAACCTTTTGATAATTCAGATCTTTTATGTAAGATCTAGTTACTTTGAAGAAGTGCTTTTTAATCAAACCAGTGATGCGTGTAATATTCCAGTCAAAACCACTGATTTCTATAATAATACTCTGTGGTGTTTTGTGGCTTTGGGTTTGGTTTGGGGGAGTGTGTGGTGTTCTTTTTGTTTGTTTTGTTTTTTGTTTTTTAAACAGTTCAGCCTGTTGTGAATACTTGTAGTTCAGTCCCTCAGCTGTGTTCACGGGAAGGAGATAAGCAAGAGTACAGAGTGCAGGACTAAGCTTCAGCTTTCTTCCAACAATGATTTTGAGAGCGTATGCTCCTGTTTAGTGGTTTATTGGACACTTACAGTATATTTTGGACCGTAAAAACAACATGAGGATGGATGGTTATTGAGGAAGTTCTCATTTTAAATGATTCAAAGCAGATGTTTCAGCTCAAGGCACTGGTTCCTGACAACTAATACATTTGATGTGGCAAATGAATTGGAATCTTCATAATGCCAGTGTTTGTAACTACAGAAAATAAAAATGTCTTAGAGATGTAAATTTGAAGTTCTAATAACTTTTTTTTGAAGAGAAATTTTAAGTATTTAGGCCAAGGACTTAATATTTCCCCCCAAAAAGGTCAGGGGTTTATTCAGCATTTGTGCAGTTCTCTTGTCGCCCGTGATCTGAGGACAGAAATTTTATGCATTTGCAAAATGTTTAGTATGCAGGTAATATGTTGCATGCATGTGTATCTGTTGTTCTCAAGGTATTTCTTGAAAGGGACAGAAAATTTTTCATTACTGTCTTGAAAAGTCTATACTGCACAGTTCATATGTTCATATGCAGTCAGTGTCTCATGCAGCTTCCTGTATATCATGTCAGGGACAAAATCAAGGACACATTTTAAATGTTGGGGGTGTCAGAACACTTCACACTAAGAACACTCTTAAATGAATGATAAACCATTGTGGTTTCACTGAAACTGAGTAGTTACTGGAAAGGGGCTTGTTCAAACTGCACAAGTAAACAAAAGGAGGGGGAGAGGAGAAAGGAAAACTGATTATCTGCTTACACAGAAGAGAGTAAAGCTGCATGTCATTTTGGTAAAATATCATAGCAGCATTTCCTCTTGTTTTAAAAAAAAAAAAAAAAAAACAAAACAAAAAAACCCAACAAAACAAAAACCCACAATCTATTCTGTTGAGTACTCCAGTGTTTGGCAGAGTGATTCTATTTTGTCCATCTGTGTTTGGAGAATATTGCCAGTTCTCTTGCACCGTTTCTTGTGTTTACTGAAATGAATGATACCAGCATATTTAATGTACTGTTGTGCTTTACAGAGGACTACAGACTAAGATAAGCAGTGAGCAAGCTGCATTTGAAAAAGACAGGAAGCTTAGAATTTTGGATCAAAATAAAACTGATGGTGAGTAGTTCCCACTCATTTTTAATACTTCAAAGCAAGGTTGAAGAGAACTTTTCTATTCCTTTGAAAAAAAATGACAATACAGTCAACTCTTGAATTGCTATCATCAGATTATTTTCTTTATACTTTCTCTAGCTCTGGTGTATCCTCTTTGAGATGAGGTGACAAGACTTGACTGCAGTTTAGGGGTTTCGGTGTTTTATTTTTAATATTTTTTTTATTATAGCAGTAGTCAAAGCTGCATCCTGCTGTTGTAGGGCAGTATGGGTGGAGCAGTGCTGAGGAGAGGGAAGGCTGGACACAGAAGTTATCCTGCCACATGGTGTGACATGGGCAGTGCACCACAGCGGGGAAGGAGAGGCCATCAGTTGTTCTTTGCTTATGAAATTAGCATGAGTTTTCTGCATGAAAATGCAAATTTTTTTTAAACACAAATAGAACAAAGTGACACACTGATATGAAAAGAAATGACAACATCCTGTGCATCTAATGGATCATAAATTTTTCTGTGGATTTAGTGACCTGACTGATTTATTTTACCCTTTCGTGACACTGATTTTCAGATTTATATATTAGGCCTTCCATAGTCTTTTATATTCAGCACACCTCTGTTTGTAAATCATAACAACATACTGCATGAGTCCTGTTTATATGTGATATAAGTTTTAACTGCCATTTTATAAGATCCTTAAACGTTGTTTTTTTGCAAAATACCACCCCAAATGATTATTCCTAAAGGATTTAATTTTTCCCAATATTGTATTTAAAACAATTTGACCCAAATATTCCTGTGTTTTGGAGATGACTACGTGTTTAGTGTGGGGGTAGAAAACTGAATTATCAGACCTGCTAAACAGTTGGAAAAGTACAGTTGGAAAATTGCTTTTGTCGATATGTTTTCCAATTGTTCCCTTGTACAAATACATAAGCTGTAGTTGACAAATAACGTCTGTAATGTTAAAACTAAAGCACAGAAGCCACAAAAGTGTGGAACTAAATAAAAATTGCATCTAACTTAATATTGAATAGTCCTTGAGTTCTTGAGTCACTGATGCCTATATAATCAACTGAAATTCATTAGCACTTGTCAAATGATCCTAGAATAGATTTTTCTATTACGTTGATGCATGGCACCAGTAGTCTGTTAATTAAGGAAGAATACCTGAGTTAGAATACTATTATTTAGTGATATTAGTCAAAGATAAGTATATCTTTAAATAGCCTTCAAAAGTAAGTGTTAAGGAAAATTTCAATATCAGTGAGGAGCCAGTCCTTGTAGTTAAATACTCGGATGCGGGCCTTCATGATGTAAGGGCGAAGGTTGAATCTTTTTGGCATTTGCATTAATTCTGGAATATCTCTTTAACTTAAAGATCACAGTGATACAAAACTCCTTCCAACAACAGAAGAAGGGAAAGAACTTCAGACAGCTGAAATTAAAACAGAAGATTTTAGAGAAAATAACAAGCTTGAAGTTGACAGACTATCAAACTGCCAGGCATGTGAAAATGACATCTCTGTAAGTCATAGGAATTATCCTCAACTGATTCCAGAAAAGCAAGATCAGAAAACAAATCAAACCAGCTTGGACACAGTAAAAACTCAGGATGTTGCAATCCAGACAGGTCCATTGGATAGCAATTTGGAAAGGACTACACAGAAAGAAATTATTATACCTCAGGGTTGTGAATCATCCACATTTAGAGGACTGGTCCCTCAGCACAACACAGATATAAACAATCCCCCTCTTCAAGTGATGGATGGAATACGAGAGGATGAAGATACTTCTACAGAACAAAATCTTGAGAGACAAGAAGTTACCCATGAAAAAGTAATTCCCATGAAAGATCAGAGTCACATTTGTATAAATGGCAGTAATCTTGCTTCACCAGAAACAACTGCAAAAACTCCTGATGGTTCTCCTGTAAAATGTCATGCTCTTTATAGACAGGACACCAAACCTAAACCCAAGCCGGCTAATGAAATTACAAGGGATTACATACCAAAAATTGGAATGACTACTTATAAAATAGTGCCTCCAAAATCCTTAGAAATAATTAAGAGCTGGGAATCAGAAATTCCATTGGATCATAAGGATCAAGAGGTATCTACTTTGGAAAACTCTCTGAAGCATGAAGACCCCAAAGAATTCATAGTGAAAGCTGAAATTCCTCATCTTCCAAAAAGTGTGGGTCATTCACAGGCTGGTTCACAAAATGAACCTGCAGCAGCAAATGATGTGCTGCACAGACTGAACAGCATTTCTGAACATGTTGTGACGTCTGGAGCTGAGATTATTACTGAGAGCAATTGGATGGAAACACAGTCTTCCAAACAGCGTGTCCCACTGATGCTAAGCTTGGATAATACAAATCCTTCTTCTGAGACTCAGGACAAATCAAATGCACTAAGTCCTACAGCAAAGCCTAGTTCTTTTTATCTGCAGATGCAACGAAGAGCTTCAGGTCATTATGTGACATCTGCAATTGCCAGAAGTACAGTTTGTGCTCCTAATTCCATTCAAAATGAAGCTAAGAACACAGAAATGGGAAAAAAAATCTCATCACCTGATCCAACTTCTTTGTCTTCACATAAAACAAGTACTTCTCCAGCAGATGAAGAAAAAGTTGATGGAAAAAAAATTGAATCTTCCTCTTCTGCTGTTAAAAGCAATAAACCTCCAAGTTTTCCCTCCTGTCCACCAGCACCATTGAACCTAAGAACTCTAAGAACTTTTGCCGTTCCAAAGCCGTACTCCAGTTCGAGACCATCCCCTTTTGCTCTTGCTGTCTCATCCGCAGTCAAAAGATCACAATCATTCAATAAGATGCGTACAATCACTAGCCAGACACCGAAAGAGGAATTTCCTGTTGAAGTCTCCTCTGCTACTTCGGCAGCTGAATCCTCCTCACCTACCTCTGTGCCTCAAGTGAAAAATCCTTCCTTACAGACCATAACAGCGGGGTCACAAAATAGTCTAATGGATAAGGTAACTATCTAGAGGCTAGTCTCTGAACTGCTCCCTGATCAGGAAGTGCTCTATTCATACAGTGTAAACACCTTGTGGTGTCTAGCAGTAGCACAGCATCATAATGAAATACAGGAATACAGGGAATGTTAAAGTAAAAACCTCATTCAGATTATTTGAAATTATTATTTCTTGCCTAATTAGCATCCCCTACTTCGGAGAAGAGTAAATTAAATAGAATAATTTATACTATGTATACCTATTTTTATGTTCAGAGCGGTTATGATTTGTTGTTCATGGTTCTGTATGTTGATTTCTTAAATTTGAGTAGTGTAATCAGTTTGGCTTCAAGTGATCATGGCACAAACACAACTTGAATGGGGGTATAAAATTTTGCTGGCATAATTATCTGAGGAAGAAACTGTGCTATAGTGGAAATGTGGCTGATCTCTGAAATCTTAAATGAAGCAAACACTAGAACGGTGGCAGTTTGATATGCAATCTTGTGCCAGGTTGACTTAGTTTTCCATTTATGACTAACTCAGATTAAAGGTTTTTGTTTTGCTTTTCCTCCCACTTCCTTCCTTTATAGAAAGGCAGCAATGTGAATACTGAGCAGAAGTGTCAGGCGCAGTCAGGTGCTTCCACTGACCACCCACCCCCTGTCACTAAGAGACAAACCGCGATGACGTTCCAGTGCTCTGACCCGGAACAGATCCACCAGAGCTTGCTGGCTGCAATCCGCTCTGGAGAAGCTGCTGCCAAATTGAAAAGGGTGAGTTTTCATCATTGCATCCATAACAATGAACTCATGGTACTTCCTTCAAAATTACCATATTAATGCCTGACACTAAAAGTAGCTAGCTTTGGCACAAAGTGCTGCCAGGACATCTCTTAACAATGGGAAGGGAGGTGGGGAAGAGAGTTCAGTTTTGCAGAATAAACTGGTGAATGCACACACAAAGCTTCATATGTCCATATTTTCGAACTGTACAAATCCAATTAGAAATCTTCCTAAAATGAATTATAAATCTCTTAAGTTATCAATTAAGTATCTCTTTCATAAAATCAGGAACATATTCAATTATTTGCTTGTATTATATGGTTTGAAGTGGTATGGTTTTAGATACATGCTAAGCAGCTTCACCTTAGACCTGAAGTAGCTGCAATCTTTTGCAGGCAGATAACACACAGAAGTTCTGAAGATAGTATTTTTCTACTTATTAGACTCTATCAGGTCCTCAATTCTTAAACGTACTTCAAGTCTCCTGCTGCTGTTTGGTATCATTAGTAAGATATTTCTCAATGTTTTGTCAACAGTCCTGGTAGGACCATCTTCCCCTACCCTCCTCAGGTTAAAACTGTGGCTTAATTTTTCTTTTCTCTCTCCTAAAATTCACCTATACTTCTCTCACTGGGTAAAACATTGCACACTTCAAAAATCTGTGTTGGTTTAAATTTGTAACCAGACAATTTAATGATAATCTCACACAAAGCTTTCTTGACCCAGCATTAGTATTTTGCATTCTCTATTGAGGAATAATTTCTCATTGCAGAAGGTTAAAGAAATTCAGTAGTTTTTGTTTTCCTTCCCTTTCCCACTTGAAAGAAACAAAGATGTGTGGTGGGTGGATGTGAGGGGGTTTTTTGGTTTTATGGAAGTCTTTGATTCCCTAGGGTCAAAATTTCTCAGTGGATGGTCAAATATTAGAACAATCCATTTCATACCTAAGGTTTTGTTTCAATGTAGCACTGCAACAGCCTCTCTGAGGCTTGTAGACCTCCCATCATTTCTACACTGAATAGGAAGATTCAGTTTCCCGGAAACGTTACAAGCATGCTCAAGTAGGTTTTGACCTCTAGTCAGTAAGAGTGGTACATAATACACTGTATTATTATTTCTAACTACATGTCACTAACCACAGCCACTTCAAAAACAGGATAAGATTAAGAAAATGCTGTATTGTTCAGAGTCACTTAGAGGTCAAATCTATTTGTTCTACCAGAAATATTGTTTGGATTTTTTTGCATCTATTTTTATTAAGGTGGGGTTTTTTTTTTCCTCCAATGCATAATTACATTCTGAATAATACTGAACTTTATTTATTTTGCATAGTGTGTGAACTTTGGTTTTTGATTTTTATGGGAAATATGCATAGGCATGGCTGTTGGCACAGTAGCTTGTAGCTGTTTTAAAAAATAAAGTTCATAGTGTGCTTTTCAAAATTCAGGAGGTCTATTTCTACTAGAAAGAACACAAAGAAAAACTTCATTATGTGGTTATTCGTTCTTTTCCAATAGAAATGTTCCTAGGGTAGATTTGACCCATATATCAATCTAGGTACAAGAATGGCATGGGGAAGAAGAGAGAGAGGATGACTGAAGTCCTTTTTCCCCTCCCTTTCTCTTTTGTGGGCAGGAGATATTCTTTCTCAGTATAGTATCTGTTAAGGCTGGGGATGAGGAGAGTGCTATACTTTTTAAGAAGAAATTACAATAATGAAGATGCTGTAAGCATAAAGAAAAGCATTCTGCAACACAGAAACCTGAAACAGGCTTCAAAAAAAACCCCTGGAACACACACACACAAAAAAGGCAATGAAGAACCCACTGAAATTTTGCCAAACATAAAATTGTACATGCTGTTCTTTTCACTCTTACCCAGAGCACATATGGTACAGGTATGTCTGACAGCAGAAAAGAGAGGTTTTTTGGCCTATGGCAAATTTATTAAAAACATGGGTCTCATTTTATGTTTAACACGGAGAACTGGCAGTAGTAGGACAGAGAAATTAAGCACTTTTTATCAATAACTTATTAGCACCCAAAAGTGATTTCCAGTATTGAAAGGACTTTTTAAATGCATTCACCTCATAGCTTCCACTATCATGCTGCACTTAGTAAACTGAGTAATAACCTGATCCATTTGAATTGTGAAAGAGGTCTGTCAGGTGCTTGCTTCTCTTTTTACCTCTTACCATAGTCTCCCTTCTTTCAGCTATGTGAGAGAATCATTAAAAAAATAAAATGCTGGCACCACTAGCCAAATTCTTTATTTTCTCCCGTTTTACTTAATGTGTTGTGCGTATGCAATGCTGAGATCTGTGGCCTTTTGTGTTGCTGGTCTTTTCTGTTCAAAAGGGCCTTCAGTAACTACTAACCTAAAATGGGTCAAGTGAGGTTTCTTTTTAACCATTTTTCTCTTCAGAGCATCCACAGCTCCCATTAACTCCAATTGGAGTTGTTGGTTTATGCAGCTCCTCTGAAAATCAGATCTTTGCTATCTATCCTAAAAGTTATAGTTTGCTCCTGCTAAAAGAAACATTATCATGGTATAAAGGAGTGTTAGAAGATCTTGTAAGAAATCAGGTCTATTCAATATTTAACAAAAAGTGTTTGGTTTAGTGATGTTTTTTCAAGTATTTCTTTGCAATCAGGTCTGGAGAAGGACTAAAAATTATGCATGTTTTGAATAGTTACACGTGGAATTTTTAGACAGGATAAAATATGTTTTTAAGTAATTTCTTATATTTCCACTTCTGTAGCATATGTGCTTTGTTCAGAAATCGTGTAGGAGGTCTTCCACTGCAATAAGAAAAATGCTGTCTGAAGTAACAGTATTTCTGTTTCATTGAAGTAATACTGTGTAACATACTACAGAGAGCAGAATCTGAAAAATTAGGTTAATATTTCTTTTCTCTTTTTTTCTCTCTTTTTTATTTTTTTTTTTTTCCCCTGCCTCCAGGTTGGTCCTCCATCAAACACGGTATCTGTCAATGGAAGAGCCAGGCTTACTCATTTGTATTCCACAGAAGCAAAAGCTAATCACTAGATATTATACCAAATATTTTGCACTTTACTACTGCTTCATAGGCCAACTTAATACTAACTACAAATTTTTGAAAGTGTAAATGCAAGTATATGTTAATATATTTTTGTCAATTGTTACAGGAATTTCAAGCTGGGTCCTTTGATGCCTTGGAAAGATTATTAGAGTATGTAAATTATGGTAATATTTTGCCTTTTTCTCTTTATAAAGCTGACTATGCTGCTAAAAAGGTTTAAGAGAAGGTGCAGATGAGCTTTGCTTATGTTAGAATGAGAATCAAAAATTCTTGATTTTAGCCTTCAAGACTGAACAATATGTAGCACTATGTTGAAATTACAGATTTAAAGCAATCTAAGAATTTTAGATCATTAATTTTCAATTGTGTATTACTTTAACAGATTGTATGAATATAAATCTACCACATGCTGCCTCCATATTACTTTGTTAAATTAAATTTGTAATTAGTAGAAAATCTCTAATTATATGCAATACTGTTTCTGGTTAAAAAATAGATGGTTTTGTTCCTTCAGCTGAGAGTAGTTGGGATAAGTTTGTTGTTTTTTTTTTTTAAATCTCCTTTAATTTTTTCCTGGTAGCACACAAAAAAAAATCAGGACATAAATTATTGGAAATTTTTGTACTACTTAAAAACTTTTCTTAACAGTAGCACTACCTGATGTTTCTCATCTACTCTTTCAGTACCTGTATATAGTATTTACCTAGCACTCAGATAAGCAATACTTTTTGTGAACTAGAGATATCTTAAAGTAGTCATCAGTATATAGTCACTTAGTGATAAAATGCAAATTCCAGTTTTGATACTTAATGAAATAGAAGAAATTTTTTTTCACTGGAAATATGACTAAAGAATGAACGGCTTTGGACTTATCCATGTAAAATATTTTAATCTTAAAACAGCACAATAACACACTTACAAAGCATTCTTGTGTCTGAGAGTGTCTATTTATAGATTAAGCATTAAATACCAAAATGGAATATATATTAAAAGAAAATGCTTCATGTTATATTTTATCTATTTTGCATTTCTTGTCAAGGTTATACATTTTGGGGAGAGGGGTAGAAATACGATCACACTCATGATGAAATAGCTAGATTATGGATGCATGCAGCAAGTGCTAGGGTATTTGCCATATTAAAATATTTTCTTGCTGGACTTGATTTAAATAAAAGTAATTGTAGTTTCTATTCTTTAATATATTTATTTTATACTTTAGAGACATTCTGTAACTCAGTTTCAGAAACTGATGTATATGTGCATTTCAAGGGCTTATTAATGGTTTGCTGCCAGGTTTTTGTGCAATAATCTCAAAGAGGTCTCATTACTTTTCTAGTACAGAGTCAATTACTGATTACAAATAACAGTGTTAACTTAATGCTGAAACCCTTCAAGGAACGTTTTAGTAAATAAAAATTCATAGAGAGAGCTGATGAACATTTGTTCACTGCTGTTCTCTCCTATTTTCTCTCCTATATCGTAGTCCTCTGTCAACATGTATTGCCACTTCCTTCTCTTCCTTGTTCTTGCCTCCAATTAAGGGCTAATTCCAAGGGCGGGGGGAACCCAGAAGGTAGTTCAAAAGATCTGTTTCAGGGTCTGATTGCAAAACAACGCTTCATCCTTCACTTGAAAATGGTAAGATAGAAGAGGTGGGCTTTTTTCTAGTTTCTAACTGGGGCTCACATTCTAGATTTCACTGTCTTGAGGGACAGACTTGAAAATTGTAACTCACTCCCAGGATTCTAGTGTCTGTGTTCATTGTGATATTTGAAGTCCATGTTTCAAGCATTCCTATACAACATGCGATCTGTAACTGACACAGAGAGGTTGCACTGCGAAAGGAATCTCCTTGTTTGTACTTTGGGTGGGTGGGAGTTACATGTTTTTTCTCAAACCTTTGTATTCTCTGCCAAGGTGACCAAAGTTATTTCATAAGACTAATTTAATCTCCATCTGTGGTAATACAAGTCTATATGACATTCCACTATTTCAACCAAATCGGTGTAGTCCAATTATTCTGGTTTGGTGAAAGGTTCAAATAACTATGGTTTGTTGTTGTTTCCTTTGGTTTTGACTACAAAACTATACTACTGTATGTTCCTTAGTCCCGTATGTTGAAAGTACATTGCCCTTTTGTGTGAACTCCTGAAGGCAAATATCATCTTATGTAACAGAGATTAAAACTAAAAACAACTTGCTTGAATTTTAGGGTTTCTTGTCTGTGTAACTGAACTTGCTTGATAATTAACTGAAATGTCTACAGACACTATAGTACTGTGAAACCCTTCAATGAGATTTTCTGTTACTAGCTGGCAACATTGTTTAGCAAAACTTTCTCTTTCACCCTTCTTACAACATTATATATGTAAGACATTTTTAAATCTTACTATTAAATATCTAGAGACTAATTTTTTCTTATACTCTTTTATTAAATTCTACCAGAAAAACTCTTGTTGATGAACTTGACATGTTTATTCATTGTTCAAACAAGAAAACATTTCTGCTCAAGTAACAAGTAAGTGTTTCTAGCAACTGCAAGCCCAAGTTAGACAGCAGTAAATTTTTGTTGTGGATTCCTTGCATGCAGGGAAAACAGGCTTTTTTGGGGGCCTGAGAATACTTAGTTTGGGCAACATGTATCACAGATGTCTTTCAACAGAAGGTAACTAGTTAATGCCATACAACTTACAATCCCCTTGCTGCTTTTGAATGGCAGTCAAACTATTTAGGAAAGGGAAGTCAGGATATTGCAGTAAATGAAATAATGCAATTGTGCAGACAAAATAGCAGACCCCAATAAAGGTGTGCTATGACTTAGTGTCATGAGTTCTTTGAAGAAGCAGCAGATATCCACGTAGCATAGTGGGATCTTGATCTAGTTCAGACTCCAGGACTTTTAAAGGAAGGCTAGAAGAGGAAAAAAAAGAGATAGCGAAAATTATCTCATTAGTTATTATAGATGATATCATTTTTCTTTATTCTACAGAAGAATAAAATTAAGACTACAGATGTACCTGGAGAAGGGAGCAGTTTTGCTGGGAGAGCATCACCAGATAATATTTGGAAGTATTCTTGTGATTAGAGGTTTTAAGGCAAAGGCAAGAGCTCTCATACTTGCAGCTGAAAGATGTTAAACCACTGGATGTCTCCATTTTGGGGACATATATTTAGTATTCACTGCCCTAGTTTTTCCCAGCTACTTGTGATTTGTGCCCTAGCATATTGTAGCATATAACATGAAGATCTCCAAGGAAGACAGGAAAATGACATGGATATGGACCAAGAGGCAAGGGATCACACACACTAGGTGAAGGATGAGAATATAATATGAGAGCAGCTAATGCTTTTAATTTTGTTTGTACAGGCACCTGTTACCAGCCAAAGCAAACATTTTCAGTTGGAGATGGTTAGAATCCCATTTGAATACACAGTTGCTGAGAAGGTTGAAAGAATCCTGTTAAACAGAAACAAGAAAAGATGCTGTTGAGAAGTAGGGTGTACATCCTTGAATGCTTGGCCAGAGTGCATCTATCAGATGTTGGACAACTACAACTAGATTGAAGAGTAACTGTAAATGACTGAAGTTCATGGGTTGGTAGCCACGCAAATAGAGCTCTTTGCAGAAGGGAAAATGTGTCTTAATTTAATTGTCAATGTCCGTGTTAACAACGTGAGGCCGAAGTCAAAATAGTGTGTTTGGACCGGAGCTGCCATCTTCACAGGTACGACAACTGTTTCTGGGTGCTGTGAATGGTCTGAGGTTCAGAAGCTGCGGTGTTCTGTTAGCGCTTGGCAGCTGACTGGATAGCTGAATCTGAAATAGCTTGTTATAGACAGATTTCTTATGAAGTCTATTTCAATGATAAAGCAAAGCTATAGCACTATCAATGGAAATGCTTCACAGCTTTTAATTGAAAATGATGCTTTCTATGTGGATTATTTTATACAATCCAATTGAAAATCACAGCTAAGGTGGATTTTGTTCCTTTAAAATTTCTGTTTAGATAGCTTTGTGAGAGGGAAGGTGTCCTTGTTAAAATGACATGAAATTTGCAAGTAACGGGAAACTACACTTTTTAAAAATACTTCATTTCTTTTTGTCTTCCTTGCAAGAGCTATGTGACGTGGTAACTAACACAGAAACTGTGTGTCAAGAATCTATCACAATGTATTGTACATAAAGTTGCATTATTTTTTGTCAGCTGTTCCTGCTTGTGAACACAAGCACCTAACACCTTAATGTTTTTGGTGTGTATATGTCTTCAAGGAGCAGATTTGGAAGAGATGTATAGTTTTTTCCTTTTAGCTGTATTAAACCTCGCTTTCACGTAACGGTACAACAGCTAGTGTTTAAGTGGAAGACTAGAACGCTTCCTTCCCCCCTCCCTCTATCATCCTGGAAGGACCACTAAAACTGTTAATGGACTTAGTTATTCCTAAATTATTCAAGACACTTAAGAGAATAAAATTAATGGGCGGGGAAAGGAGAGGAGATGAGGTAGAGAAAAAGGAGTTCTGCTTTTCTTGATCTGGAGAAGCACCACTTCTGTGAGGACAGGCAGAAGGATATTTCTGCTCCTCCCCTGTTTAATGCATAAAGGAGTGATCTTCTACAGGCTAATTATCAGTTGAGGAATGACTTCACTTGCTTCCCAGTGGAAGATGTCGAATGAATTTGGTATTCTTCATCAGTGTCTTCCAATAGGAAGCGCTGCTTCTCCTCCCACCTTTCATGTTTTATGTTTTCTGGTTTGGCTTCAGGGTTCTACAAATATTGTACCATTTTGGAACATGTGGGTACAAGCCAGAAACTAAAAGCTTAACTCTGAAAGCCTGATAACTTGTGATCCCCATTCATGTAATCACTACAATGATGGAAATGCAATCCTGCGCAGGACAGGTATTGTTCCACATTTGCTAATACAGCTATGAAAGAAAATCTCTTAGCATTGGAGAAAGGGAGAAACAACTGTACCTGAAAAGGACACTAAAACTAGGAAATTTCAACTACATCTATTGGTAATCATTATTTCAGAGTGATTGTGCACGTATAACTTAGGGCCTGGGAGTAACAAGGGCTGTATCTCCAGCAGAAATAGATACAACTTCAGTGCCAAAAAGAATCCAAAAGAGTTGGATTTGCTAATTCCTTTGTGAACTTCCCAAACTTTGAGAACGGTCTTGTGCCAATAACATATTATAGCCAATGTGATTATACACAAATGCCAGTGACATTTACTAGCTACCAGTTTGTGATTGTATAATGAGTGTATTTTTAGTAGCTGTCCTGTTGATATCAGCTGCTGTATGTGAAGAACAACTGTCTTCTAACAAATGATCTGCTTGGTGATTTCTAAAGCATTAGTTTCCATGAGTGCATGGGTGTTTGCAAACAATGCTTAAAACAGGAGTTTAGGGGTAGGGTGGGAAGCTAATTCTTAGGTTGCTCCTTAGTCATTTGAATACTCCTCAGAGCAACTGGTAAAATAGATGAAGAGGCTGAAGAAAACTTAATCAGAGTGGAAGACTAGGCATTTCTGAAGAATACACTCTAGTCTTGCCTTACATGAAATGTAAGGCAGCATTGTTTTGTTATTTGTATTAATAGTGATCCACTTTCAGTAAAAAGTGGGCATCAAGAGGTGGGGGAGGTTGGGGTGAGGGAGGGGAAGCTTCAAGATCAATGCAGTTGAACTCCTCCAGAAAAAACCCACAATTTGCTAATGGACCATTCCTTTTTTTGTTCCATTGGAGACAATAAACTGAAATACCTAAAATTCAAAGCCTTAATCTTTGATTTCATTGGATTGGCATGATTCTTCATAGTATACCTAACTATGTGCCATGTATGAATTAAGTATCGTATTCCCTTGGTTCTTTAGTGGCAAAAAATGGAGATAGATCACCGTGTGGAATATTCAAAAGTATTTACATAGCTATCAAACACTCACAGATTTAATCTTACGATTTGTCTGCATTTTTATGCAGCTGTGGTATCTAGTTGCATCAGGTTATGTGAACTGTAAATCTGTAAAAGTCTCCTACATCTCAGTTTACTGTGAAGATAAGAATTTGCAGGGTGCCAAGAAATGCTCATTAAATATTCCATCAGTCTTCAAAGTTTCAAGTTAAACTTTAAAAATAGAGCAATTGTAAGTATAGGGAGTTCTGCTTCTGCATTCTCTCATGCTCAGAGAATGTCAAAGCAATGAGGCATCACCTTTTTTAGTTTTAAGTCTCTATTTGGATTTTTTTTTAATCTGAATATCATTTTGAACTTAAATGTTGAACAAATGTGTAATTGTTAAAATGTTTTAACACCTCTAAGTGTGAAGGATCACCAGATGTTTAACAGTATATAATTAGGTGGACCTTATCACTTCATTAATGAAATACTGTCACTTAAGGTACACAGTGGCTTTGATTAGAGGCATTCCCTTATTAAATGGACTAGAACAGCACCTGAGGATGTCCATACCATGTCAGCGATGCTTGAAATATTAAGGTGTTCCTGTTTTAGTAGTCATGGCTCCTTTACAACTGTCTTTGGTCATTTTTAAGACATAAATTCAAGCCTGCTCTGATTTAAGAATGAGAACATTGTGTGCTGCTGACACTAATGTGAGAGTAAGTGCTGCTCTGAAGCTTGCATAACAAAGTCAACATCACTAATATGAAAGCAATTAATTAACCATTAAAGCAACTTCCCACAGAAAGTTAGGTTTAGTCATTATTTACATTCTCTATGTGAATTGAGATTTAACTTGATCACAAATTATAGTCTTGATGCAGAGATTACTGCATGAGGTTCTACAATATTACCACTGCATAGGGTTAGATGGTCACAATGGTACCTTATTTTCATGTGGGTATCGGGTACCTGAATTCCTACAGGTAATAATGGAAAAAAAGAGAGTACTCCATCAATGTACAGATCAGAAAATTTTGTTAATTTTGAAGTAAGCTGATACAGATGCAAGGAGGGGAAAACATAGAACATAGTGATGTATTATAAATAGTGAGGTTTAATTAAAAAGACAAAACAACATTATGTGAGTAATTTAAAGAAGTCTACCAGCTGACATTTTTTTGTTCAAATAAGGATTGGAATTCTCTGAAATACTGAAACTGACGTCTGTGGATAATTGTTTCATACTTATCAGTCAGGTAGTAGACTGTAGCATTAAAGTGTTGTAGAACAGTCTTTTGCAAGTGTCAAAGGAAAGCTGGGTACAGAGAATATAGTTACTTAGAATACAGTATGGCTGGAGAGCTCATGTTTCCACCTCTACAGAACTGACTTTGTCATGTCTAGTGACTGAACAGAGCTCTTAGTCCTCCTTTTGTGATCTGTTTTTTATACAGAAGCAAATTTTAATGCAGCAGGGTTTTCTAGTACTATTTACCAATCTGTAACACAGTAAGTCAAAAAGCAAAATACCAGCTACAAATAATGCAGCACCCTTTCCTGTACCACACAGAGGGTAATGCCACTTGTTTAAAGTCTTCCCTCTGAGTACTAAGCAGGGCTGACCTTGCTTAGCCTGTGATAATTGATATCATCATAGCCAGAGCAACAAGAACACACTAAAATACAGTACATATACAAGGCAATTCTCACAAGTGACAGAATAATTAAAAGAATGGGAATGTTAAAGAATGGGCTTGCATATGTGATAGTGAATATCCAGAGGAGTAAAGGTGTTGAAGCATACAATCAGCTCAGGGCAGGGGGGGAATTAAGTCCACAGAACCTGCAGTTGCAACTGCTGTTAAAGAATAAATCTGGCCAACAGTGGCTATTTGCAAGTACTAGTGTACATAGTGTACTAGTGCTGGTGTACATTAACCATTAGCGTACTTATTAATGGTTAATATATTTCTAGTTGAAAAAATAGTTAATAAACTATAGTTGGACTCAATTTCATAATTCCTCCCCCCAGCTGTATGTGTGTGTCTGCCTGTTTGTTTACTCTCTTTTTTTTTCTTTCCTCCTATGTGATCCTGAGTGAGAACTAAGACATGATGGCTACAGTCACACTTAATCTGAAGTGGTAAGGCAAGGACAAATGAATTTATTTCGCAGTTGCTTGAGGCTTTATATAGCTCTGATTTATCAAAAATACAGTGAAAAACATCTTTAAAATAGTTAAGCTGATTGCAGTTTTCTAAATGAAACACTTGAACTAAACAGGGAGATGGGGGCAGAAATGTGAAGAGAGCTGCAATTGGCCACCTTGGTTAAACAGCATGATTGATCCCATCAGCAGACGCTATTCCATTTCTTCAAATGCTAAAAGCTAATTAAACACTTGTGTTCTGCAAACTGAAGTGTATTTGGCCACACAAACATGGATCACATCAGGAGACACCTGCAGCTACAAAGTGCGTGTACCAAGCAAGTAAGCCCCTATGGTACATATGCCAAGCTGTTGCAATTCTAAACTCCAGCACCTAAGTGATACAAAAAGGTGAAGCAAAGGCTGAAGAATTGGATTGCAGAAGACTTCCTATTTAAATTGTAGAGGACTGGGAGAAAGATGAGCACCCAGGCAGCTGCACAGTTAGGTGCCTCACTTTCAAGGATTAGCATACTGTTACTGTTAACCCTTATTAAAAGCTGTAGTACTGCTAGGGTTAATTCTTGAAAGGTCAGAAGGTCTGTTGGGAGACAGCCAAGAAGCAGTTGAGCTGCTGATAGCCCCAGCTCTTAGAGCTGGCATGTTTTAGCCATCTCCAGAGTGCTGAGGACTGAAAGCTCTCAGAGACACTGTTTACCTGAGTCTCCCTTTACCAAGACAACCAAGGGATGGCAAGAGGAGAGCATTACAGTCTGTGTAGCTGCTAGTAACTGTATGGTAACTCTATTACGCATAGCTGCGTAAGAGCTCTACCAGAGCTCTACTGTGAGCTGTGTAAGGGACCTCTACAAGAAGCTATTATGAGACACTGGTATGAGTTCTATGCACAGAGTTCATCTGGGGCTGGTCCATCAGGACAAAGGGCCCTAAGAGAGGGAGGTTTGGGGGATATGGGCTTCAGGGCTCTACCTGGAAATGGTTGTTTTAATTTTTTTTTTTATTAAAACTGTCTGCTATTAATGCTTTAAAAAAAAAAAAAATGAGACTTTTCAAAATAAAAAAAAATATTCTAGGCTGTTGGGTGTACTTGGAACTTAGTAGATGTAGAAGGCATATATGTTGGTGCCCACTAAAGATAAAAGGCTGAAAAGAGAAGTAAGGAAGGGTCTGCTAGACTATATTGTCAGAAAAAGGAAGTAGGTGAGTCTTTTCTTGTGTAACTATTACATTAATTTAAAAACATAGTTTGGTGGTGATGTGAAATGTAAGTTGCCTGATCATCAGTGGGGAAAACAACATAGCAGAAAACAAACTGGAACAATTTTGTCTCAGAAAGTGAAAAAAAAGCAGTTAAAAGCAGCAGATATTTTAGATTGAATTCTGACTTTTTAGACTGATAATCTAAAGGTGGAAGGCAATTTGGGCAAGAGAGAGAATAAAACGAGTTTATAAGACCTTTAGAAAACATGTCAAGAAAGATTAAAGGAATGGGGTTGGTTTAGTGTAAAAAAAAAAAAATGGAAGACTGATTAAGATGACATAACCATGTTTCAACACAAAAAAAGCTCCTACACCAAGGCAAGTGATTAATCGTATCTTCAAGCAATAGGCTGTTCCAACTTTAAAGCGTAATGGAAGAATAGCTGTACTGGATCAAACTGAAGGTTTGTTTAGCCTGTTACCTGGCTTTTGACAATTATCAAAAATTCATGCCTATGGAAAAACATAAGACTATAAACCCCACAAAGTAATACTTACCCCAGGTATGCTCAACTTTCAACAATTTTTAGCTCTAATAATGCCTAAGTGAAGAAGATTTCTATGTATTTAATAGTCTTAAATAGTCTTAAGTAGTTGTCTTGTTCAAGAACTCGGCTACTCATTCTTTCAACTCCAGTAAACTTTGAGCAGTGACAGACAGTACTGTCTGACAAGGAGTTCTTTGACTTAATGACACACTGTCTGAAGAACCATCTTTTTTTTTGTTTGTTGTGAACTTCCACTCGCTAGCTTAATTTTATCATCTCCAGTTCTTCTGAAAGAGACATTAACTCATCAATCCCCATCCATGCTCTCCATGCCACTCATGTCTTTACATAACATAAGGGGTTGTACCGTAGGCATTTGAAACTTGTACACTTTTGCCATTTTATGTGTTAGATGCCATTGACATCTGTCAAAACGAAGATGTAGGTCTGAGCATGCCTTATGACTCGCTTCTCTCAGTATCTTGGGAAAAGGATATTTTCTCTTAGCCACATTTACTTTTCAAATCTGTCTCCTTTTGCAGCTGTTTGCCATAGTGAGTCACCTGCAGGATACACCGATCTTCTGTACAATATCAAGAGTTTGAGAGAAGTTTGTGTGTCACACTTCTAAAGTACTAAATATCTAGCTGAATAGAACCTGGCTAAGTCCTATTTATTCATAGATGTGATCATCTGATTCACAGATGATCTTCTCAGTTCTCTGGCCAGTGAACAAAAGAGTTTAAAAACTTGAGGATATGATACATAGGTTGCTCAGTTTACTGTGATAGTTGTTCATTAGTTTCAACTTAAAATAATGAGATTCCTCTGACAGCTAAAATGTGCCACCTTTACATGTGAAATTTCAATCCATTTTTCTGATAGGAATTTCTACTGAAATCCACTACCAACATACTATGTTTGATTAGAATAGCTCATCTAATCTTTCTAATTCATCCGTTAGCAATTTTTGCAGGAAGTTATCAAGGCACAAATATATGATTTCCAACAGTGAGATGAGAAATGAAGAAGCTTAACAACAACAAAAACAAAAAAACGCCTTGCCAAGCAAACATTCATGCTACCTCCCACCTGAGTGCCAAGAGCTGTTGCTCCCAAAAGGATGGCAAGTCAGAACCCAGCATAGTAACACAGGGACCCTGCTGGGCAGGGCCCCATCCCACCACCCCTGAGTGAGGGAGCAGGGCAGGCCTGGGGAGAGCAGCCAGGGTCAGCCAAGAGTCCAGATTAGCAGACAAGTCCATAGTGAAGAGGAAAAGTCTGTGGCTCTGGGTGCAGACCAGCAGGTCCATGGCCAGACACGGGCATGGATGCAGCAGGAACTGTAGCTCAAGTGGGCACAAAGCACTAAAGCCTCAGATCAAGAGCGGCTCCCCAGAAAGGGGAGAGCCCTGACTACAGCCTCCCCACTGAGCTGTCTGAAGAGCTCTTCCCAAGGTCAGCAGCTGCAATGGCCTGGCCTTGAGCTCAGAGCGCCAAACCCACAAGACAAGGGAGGATGTGCTTCGGGCCTCAATACCTGGCTCTGATGCCAGTGAGTGGAAGGTGCTACAGCAATGTAATACTTGAGATATGCTAGAGTTCACCCCTGGAAAAACATTTTGCTAGCAGATGCACACCAGGCCTAGCAGGAAAAGCAAGGAGCTGTGGGCAAGTTACTAACACTGCTGTGATTTCCTCATCGCCCTTCAATCCCTATCCACCAAACTGAATGCAGCAGGCAATCTGGCCATAATTCGTACTCCCTCTCCCCTTTTTAAAAATCATATTTGCACTATAGTCAATCACTGTGCTGAAGGTTACTGTAAAGCATCAGTTGAATGAAGACCATATACTTGCATGAGGAGCATTTTTGCCTACAAATACAGGTAGCTGTCCAGAAATCTAGAACAGGAAAAATGTATTGCCTTTAGTTCAAATATTCTTTCTAGTCTGGCTTGCAGTCAAACACACTGTTTTCACCTGAACTATTTCTGCTGATTCATTATTAACTTTGTATAGCAATGTTAAAGTGAAACATGTTTCCTTAACTCTCTTCAAATGAACTACCTTTGTGGCAGTATTTTTATATGGGTCTTTTGATGCCTTTTTAATGGTACATTAAAACTTAATGAATGCTGAGTAACAGTAGAATCCCTATGGAAGCACATATGGTATCTACATGAATACTGAATGAATGCGTAATGATCAGTAAAATTTCTGTGATTTCCACATGAATCAACAGTGATGAGCCACTTAGTGTTACACTCAATTACATCATGTTTAATTTATGTAACATTGTTTGGACATTATGTTTAAAATGTCTTTAGTAAATCATTGAGACTCTAATTGAGCCTCCATTTCAGTGACAAATGGCACTGTAAACATTAAATTCAGTTTTTTACACAACAATTAATTTATGTTGAAGCCTGCTTGCAAAGGGTCAACAATTTGATATATTCTCACTATTACTCCCTGAAAAATGGAATCCTAGTATGAAAACAAATTGCAGTACCTGTTAAATTATTTCTGTTCCCATAGTTATGCAGCACCCGGACACTGGAAATGCATTAATTCCCTGAACCCTGGAAACAATGGCAATACCTCAACTGCTCTATATGACTGCTGCCAAGCAGTTCAGAAGACCTTTTCAGGTCAGAGTTCCTTGTCCACATCTAGGCAGCAGACTCAGAAGAGTTCTCCATGCCTGCCTCACCGCAGCATCACACCACCTCTCATGTATTTGGGAAGCCCTTCTATCACATCCATGACTTGCAGTGCATATATAGCACAGCAAGGTGGACCAAGAGCTTTTGAAGTGACCATGCCACCGGTCTGCCAGAGGTAGCCAAAGAGGTGGTGAGGGAACCTACACCAGATGCAGACACTGTCTTTCAGCTGTCCTCCCATCCTGTGCAGGACCAGGAAGCAAACACTTACTCCCATGGTGTTGATTACCTAACAGCCGGCCTGTGCGGATGAACATAATCTTGCCTTACTTCCAAAGCATTCAAAAAATGTGAGGACCCGCTACCTCACTTCATCTCTCCTGTTCTACCTTGTAATAGGCTGAACATAAGGCAGTTGGTTGCATAGGCCCTGGGGTCAAGGCTCTGTAAAAGGCTGCCAGTGGCAAAAAGACTGTCTGTAGCTGTAGCCCTCCACTGCAATCTTCCACAGTAATCATAGAATCATAGAATCATTTTGGTTGGAAAAGACCTTCAAGATCATCGAGTCCAACCATTAACCATGCCCCCTAAACCATGCCCTGGAGTACCCTGTCCACTCACTTTTTGAATACCTCCAGGGATGGTGAATCAACCACTTCCCTGGGCAGCCCGTTCCAATGTTTGACAACCCTCTCAGTAAAAAAATTTTTCCTAACATCTAACCTAAATCTCCCTTGCCTCAACTTGAGGCCATTGCCTCTTGTCCTATCTCCAGACACCTGACAGAAGAGACCAGTAACTCCTGCAGCAACAGAATTTGGAGTGAAACAGGGCAGAGACTTATCAGAGGATGCTATGCTAGACTCCATCTTTCAAGACTGGCTCCACATGAAGACTAGAGATATGCACATACCTGACCACAGTGAAAAGTAATACAAGTAAATATAGTTTGTAAGGGAAAACTGGAAATAAAATGCATATACTTTAAACCTTCCTAGGAACAATAAACTTCTGCTTGGCTTTCACTTTTTCCTGTCAGGTACTTCCAGCAGATAAGCTCCTGACACACTGTTTGAGTGGGTGTCTGCTTGAGCTGTTTTTGAAGATGTTCCAAGGCAGGTCTATAAAGATTCATTCATAGAATAATCTGGGGTTGCCTATTTTACTCAATCAGCTCAGTTGCCTAAAGAGCCATCTGAACTTGTCTGACTTTTGGCAGAGAAGGTACCCTCTGCCACTACTCCAGAAGGGATCTTGCACTCTCTACTCTCTCAAGCTGGTCCTTCTCACTGGTAGTTCAGGCCACCAAGGTCTTATCAAGAGTCTTTTTTACTTTAATATTCTTCCTTAAATAGCTGTTCAGAATACAGTAAGCTTGAGAGGTCATGGCTTAGGGGAGTTTTTAGTTCTGGGAAGTTGTCTAGTACAGCGCTCTCAACAAGAAGGACTGGGGGGAAAGAGAACCAGGTTTGGAGACAAAATCCTATCAGCTATTTACAAACAAATCCATCAATGTATTTTTAGCTTCTGCAAATTTCCTGCGTTAGCTTCTAGCACTAGGCATGGCATCCAGTTACTTTAGTTTATAGAGGATTTACCATCTGTGAGTATACAAAGCTATCATTTTAATTTGCTGTTCTTTTTGATCTACTATGATATTATCTGGTAACTGGCAAGGCATCTAACAAACAGCTGACCAACAACTTTGTTAGAAGATCTATACACAAAGAACTTTATAATGATAATGATCATAACAATAGCTGCTCTCATTTCTCTGGATTGCTGAAAAATGCAAATTCAGACCTTTAATAATTGTAGCTCAGGCTTTCATTTCTGACAGCAAAGTGAGAGAGAAAAAAATTTTTCTATCCTAAGAAGCTGTAAAAGAGGCTATCAGCTTCTTTTTTTTAATTATAATTCACTTCATTCTTGTTAGAAGAATTTAATAAACGAAGTATAAGAGAGAAAAGATACTTATGGAAAACCTTTTCATTTTGCTTTAAAAAGTCCTTTTTTGGTTTATGTTGATCATGTTAATGATTCTGTCCTCATGATTCAGGAATTCTATGCTGGGTTAATTTAATTCAGCTTTAATTTGAATTGAATAAAATATTGGCTAGCTTGCTGGCTATGGTGATAAAATGCATGCTCCAAAAAGAAAGTGTTTGAAATATATAAAATAATCTGAAATACACTTCTCTTCAATGTATGCCTAATAGATTTTAGTGATGTAATTATTTTTAATTTGTTATGTAACTATATATTTTTAGAGCCTACCATGTAAGAATATTTTTTAAAGTTAGATGTAATGAGGTTATAATACCACTATAGCCTTTGGAATAACACCAATATAAGAAACAGTACAAGAAAATAATCGAATGTATGCCTTGAGCTACATGATGACTGTACAAACAGACTTCACAGCAAATTAGATTTCCTTGACTAGTGTTGTGGTTACAGTGATATAATTCATGTTTCGTAACTCTGAAGAAATAATGAAGACATTGTAACCAGAAATGTGTCAATTTGAATAAATTTATTATGAATTGCTTTGGTTCTAAAAGTTCCCAATATGTTATAATAGAAGCCTACATTCTTGCTTGAGAGCCAGCCAAACTCTCTGTAGAAAATGGAATGGGGTTTTAACATCTTAATAAATCACTTAATGGTAGATTTTCCCTTCAAATAAAAGGAGAAATGTTCTGAAGGGGCTGTGCTAATAAAAGAGATTGGAATATACCTTTCTTTTAAAGCCACTTCGAAAGTAGAATGTTTGGAAGCCTCGTATTTAGATGGTGGCCTCTTACTCCCTATGGAAACTCAAAACATTGTTAAAACTGTACGTCCACTTTTGCCTGAATCCAAGTTGCAATGAAGCAAAACTTAGCCCATGCAACAATTAACTCTCTTCACCCATTGCTGAACTGAAATTACATTTGGACTGAATGCAATATTCAATGGGCTACCTCCAGCTACAGGGCAAAGTCACTTCTCCAACTAAACCCATGCAGGCTGGTGGAATGTAAACTGGAATTTAGTTAAGGCACCATCTAACACTTGCACAAAGTACAACTTATCAGTTAGGAAGTTTCATGTATCACCTTCAGTGACATGTTCTGGCTTTAATATGATTTCTTGGTCAGAGGCTTGGTATTGGCTCTGAGGCCATGGCTTGACAACATGCTAAAATGGGCTTGAGGCCTTGAAGAGTTGCCACAGGAAGAATCCTCAAACTTACTTAAGTAATTCAAACTTGTTAAGAGATTTTTCAATGGGTTGAATATTTACCAGTAGGCTTTTTGCCAGATCAGATATTGTCTGTCCTCCCACAGCCTGCATAAAGTCAACCCAGAAACATAAAGCTGCTACAGATTCTTTATCATGTGCTGTGGCTAATTTGACAGAAATGTGACTGTGTGCTTACTCCTTATGTGGAATGGGCATGTCATCTTGAGTGATCCAGTAGCACAGAAATCCAGTCACAGGAAAGAATACCAACTTTTGTGTCTAGTGTGGATTTATTAAAAATCTGGAATTTATGAAAAGGGAACATATTAGTGCAGTAGTTCTTCTTGGACGATAGGATGAAAGTATAAGTGGGTTAGAAGTCTGAAAACTGCATTGCTATTGTTTATAAAATAAGTTCAAAGAATGCAAAAAACCCCATGCATTGCTTTTTCACATTTGAGTTCTCAAAGAAGTACAACAGATTGAGCTAAATTTATGGAACTGACAGAAAACACTGGAAGTTGAATTTAATAGGGTTGAGTGGCTATAACAATTTTCCTAATTTTAGATGTGATCTCAGTTTGTACTCCTGCCTCCCAAATGCTTCAGATACACCAGATGTTAAATTTCTTTGAAGTCAGGTGCAAATTATTTATGAACTTGTTCAGTAGCCAGCATTTTTCTAATTTCCTCTCCCACCCCAAGGCAAATTTTGTAAGACTTTTTGACTTTGAAGTTGAATTTACAGGGCCACTATGTGTAACACAATTGTCTGGAATTATCTTGTATGTTATTATTCATGTATTGTGTAATAACTCCTTCATAAATACACAAAAGTGAACTAGAAGGTTGCCTATGTTCAGTGTAATAAAATTGTTCTATTCGTCATAGTAAAATTAGGACTATTAGAAAAAAAAAAAAGTACAGTAGCTACTAAACAACTCCAGAGCACAGCTTCAGTAAACATGAAATCAAAGCAAAAGGTACTTTTTTCTCCAGCTCAAAGGAAAATCACCTTTTGGACCAGATTTAAAGCTGGCTTATTGTCAGGAGTACTGAAGTATTAATACATTTTACCTTTTTTATTTTTAGAAACAAGAAACCTTCATTATAGTTACAAAGAAGGACAGCCTGATTATTAGAGTACTAATTTTGGACTCGGAGTTTGCATTCCTTACTCAGCCACAAATTCCATTAGATCTTGAGAAAATCACTTAGCAAATTAATTGTGTTGTCTAATTTTCAACAGCTAACTGAGATGCTTAAGTCAGAAGAAAGTTCTCCCTAGATTTCCCATGTAGTCAGAGGAAACAAAAAATTATTCTGGGATGGCTGTCAGCGCTAAAACCCCTATGCGTTTTTTAGTTGACCTCTGGAGTCTGGTTTCTCTCCTGGAAATTCTATGCCTCTGAGTTAAATGGCCAATCTAGCTTGGTATAGTGTCTAAAGTCACATTCTCTGAATACCCACTTAGGGTTAATTTTTAAACATGTTCAGGCACATAAAGATGCAAACATTTACTCAGCCGTATGAAGGGAATAAATACGTTAAAATGTTAGGTGCACTGATGTTGTGATAATTAGGTTCATAATAAGTGCTGAGATTGTTGTTGTTAGATAGGGTTCCTGAATTACAGACATTTGCATTAATAACCCTTTAATATAATAAATTCCAAGTAGTCAGCACAATGCTTTTAAAACATGAACGGTAGGTTGGTTTTTCAAAGGTTTATTGAATACCTCATTCCCTGAATATAGATTTCTTGGAAAAAAACTCCTGAGACAGAGCAAATGCCCCTTCTCTGTGTAAACTCTGTGGGATTAATTCATTCCAAATGTCCTACCAGGTGATGTATTAAAATGGTGGCAGATATGTTATCATACAGTGGCACTACCTTAGGAATTCCAGCTGGCCAGATAAGCATTTGTTTGTTTTACCTTCTGTCATTTGGGAGGAACGTAATGACTCCATCATTAAGGTTCATCAGAGCTTTCCATTTCAGAGCCCATTTTCAAGGCGCTCTAAATTGCACATGCACAGGTAGATTGATTTGGAAATTGCTTTGCTCAGACAGGGCTGGTGCAAATTTGGGGGTGCAAATCTGGGCTAAGTTATTCTAGTGATTTTGGAAGAAAAAAAATTCCTTCTCCCCTCACATGTATGCAGATATGCATACAATCACATTTTAAATTTCTTACTATTGCCAGAATTAGAGAAAAATCTCCTTAGATCTAATGAAACCTTCTAAAACGCAATTTCACAATGCAATATATCTGAAGTTACTAGACTTTCATTTTGTTTCCTAAAGTCATGGATAGTCTATTGTGAGCTGCGTGTTACAGAAGCAGAAGAAAATATGAGTGAAACTCAGGCACCTAAATACAAGAGTCTGATGCAATATTTAATGTCCAAAGATATCTGAAACATCCACACTGCGCTGTCACAGGTGACACAGGATGAACAGGAAACCCCTGCCTTCCCAGGGCATGGTAGAATAAGTATCTAAATTGGTATTAGATGCCTGCATTTAGGCAAACAAATCTCTATACATCAATTTTTCAAAATACAGAATTCATTTTGTCTTTAAATTTAATGTATCATCCTTATTCTCTTGATAACAAAAGTGGCATGCTACCTGCCTTGAGTCTGACCAAGTATGTTGTTTCTTTTTGCCCAAAATAACTCTACAACTCCCTTCCTCTTTATATGTATCTGGAGACTCTTACTGTGCTTTGTCTGGTACTATTGCTTCAGTGTCCTTGGCAGCAGCTCAGAAATGCTGCTGAGACTTATGAGTGCTGTGGCTGTTTGTGAAAAGTCATTTTAGCTCTACATTTCTTGTTGGGGTTTTTTGGGTTGTTTTTTTGTTGTTGTTGTTTTGGGGGGTTTGGGGGTTTTTTTGTGGGGGTTTTATGCTTGTATTCTGTTTCCCACTCTACAAAATGACTAGTGTTAAAGGATCTCGAATCCGATTTCCGAACAACTCACATTACAGAAACTGAACTTCTACATGCTGCATAAACATAAGGAGTACTAGATAGCATAGCCACCTGCACCCTTCCCTCCATAATAATTACATGTTTGTGTGCAGTATTCTGAAAGTATATAAGAAGTTCAGAAATCACGTTCTTTGTGTAAGGTGGAGTTCCAGAAAAAGGGCTATAAAAAGTATCAGCAGTACTCTGCTGTTGTGAAACATGGCCTGTTTAATTTATCCAAATATTTTATCACTTACGTGATTTTTAAAGTTGTTCACTCTTCACAGTAGTTATTTCAGAGGAACTAATAAAGCATTAATTATCACAAATATTTACAAGGCATTAATAAGAACAGAGAAATGTATTAAAAGAAAACGTTTCTTCCATTACAATACTATCATTACAAATGTTTGGCACTGCTAAATCAGTTCCCTGAGACTCGTCAATTCACTTCCATAAATAACCACAGCAGTATATTATTTGGTTCATTCATCCATGACTACCCAGAAGATTACATCTAGTCCAGTAGATTTAGACCCATTAGATGAAGACCTAGCCACTGTAATCCATACATATGTAATATTCACCCTGGACTATTACAGTTCTCTCTAGGAAGGAACTTTATGCCTTATAGAAGTTCAAGGTTGGCCAGTGCAGATCGCATCACCTAATGCACAGTTTATTATAGATGCTGTTGAATGATTGATTTCATGCAGCCTTAGCGCGAAGGAGCAGAAGCCAGTATGTCACGTTGTCTGACCTGCATCTCACAAGCCCGACATGCCACCCAGTCAACCCTATGCTGAACCTAAATATTCATTTTTAGCTACAATGACCTTTCAGAAATCATAAGCTCTTGATTTGATTTGATTGATTTGAAGAGTATCATTCTTATTCTCAAAACCCTGCACAGAATTTAATTCTGTTCTTGTGTTACAGTTCATGGCAAAATTCCAGCAGGGGGATGTTCTGGGCTGAGGACAAAGCTGTCGCAGGGAATCACAGAACTTGCTATTGAAACAGCAAACACTGTTGTTGAAGCTAGCAATAAAATCCATCCCTCTACTCAAGTGTCTTACAAAAGTACACTAAAGTATTCTTGCTTTTCAATAGGTAAAAAATCCCAAGCCCAAACCAAAACCAACAGGAAACACAGTGCAAATCTGCTTCTTGATAGTAAGTGCAGAAAAGGAAAATTAAGTCATGAGAAACACCAGAGAATTACCATGCTGTGGTTTGTGTAAGTGCACACAGAGGGAGTTTCAGACTAGGTTGAAAAGCAGCTTCTGGAAACGACCGAGACTGGTGGTACTGATTTAATCCCTTGGAACCTTTTCCTTATCTGCAATAAAAGATACACATTTTAACAGTAATTCTAAACTCAATATTCAATACAAGCTATAATAATAGGCAAGACTCCTCACAAAACATTCAGCCACAGATAATTTTCAAAGAGTTATGCAGTACTGCCAAGAAGTTAGCTAGTGATATCTCTGCTTGTACTCATTGGATAAATTTGGCTCTCATGAAGTACTGCCCAAACAGATGGGCCAGTTTTCAAAGTTAAAACTGGGCTTTTGAAATGCTCAGGAAGGAACAAGGATGCACAGCTCATTGTATCAGGACCATAATATGTGTTCAACATATTCTAGGTACGTTGAGAGAATAAATACACATAAATTACAAATTCAGGCTTATATCTTGGGGCATGCCTTTTTTACTGGACAAATCACTTTTTTTTTTTTTTCCTTAAGGTGATCCTTTGTATCATTACATTTGATGCAATTTATTTCGGGGTGCTTGTAGAGAAAACATTGTATTGGGAGGCAAGACGTAGGCCTGCTTATAGCCTTGCACTGAAAAAACTAGCTAATTCTGTGGCTTCAATCTAGTACTTCAGTAGAGATAATTCTCTTCTCAGTGTAAAGGTATGATATTAGTTCTCTTAGTGTAACCATCTTTAAGAAATTATAGTGATGCTTTTTATGGTGAAGCCATTATACGTATAAAACCCCATTGAAAATATCTTGATAAAAGCAAGGAGGGATGTGTGGAAGAGTGAAATAAAAAAATCCAGTAAAAACCTTCTACAGTTTTCAGAGATAATCACAGATAGTTTGGATTTTTTAAACGTTCACTTTGTCAGTAATAACTGTGAAAGTTTACTCTAATTAAAGGCATAATTTTGTCACGTTAATCAAGTACCATAGTTCTAACTAGCACACAGCCTTTTGAGAACTGAAGAGCTTGATTTTCTGGAAGTGGGGTGCATACTGAATAGCTTGAATCCATTGGGTTTTTTTCTCAATATATATTTTTAATTTTACTTGATAAACACCTGGACTTGATTAGGGCTAACAAAGAATTAAAAGAGAAAACAAAACTACTGAGTTGAGGATTGAAGAATGCCCAGAAATTTAGTTTCAAGGAAATGTTGAGTCTTAGAACAAGGACCACTGTGCTGCAGAAGCATAGCAAGCATCAAAAAACAGACCAGGCAACTTAGGTGTATTTATGATGAAAAGGAAGCCAAGTCACACAGCTCAACGAATATTTTGGTGTAGGACTCAGCAGAAATCTGCTAGTCTTTTAATATCAACACTATTAATTGTCCAGAAATTACTGGGTTTGTACATGTTCAAAGAAAGAGTTAAAAAAGGTTACACTTGAACTGTGTAGGTCAAATGCTCTCAGATCTCTTTAGCCAAGCTGAGGCAATCTTTTTTATCCTTACAGTTGTTTGCAAGGAAAGACAGTAACTCAGGAGGAACTTTAGTTTCACATTCTCACCTATGCAACGTTTCCAATGCTACAATGGAACAATCATGTAGGTTTTTCTGTGCCTCAGTTTTCCAGTGACTTTCTCATAAAATGCTATTGCCACAGAAAGCACTGAAAGCAGCAAGCATCAGGACAGACTATTAGAAATAGAAAAAAACTTTTTTTAAGTCAATTTGTTTCTTAAATTACTGCATTCAAGTGAAATTATAATAGCATTACATTTTTTTATTGATCTTTCCTACAAGTGGCATTTTTGCTGTCATGACTCATTAGAATCCTAGCAAAGTTATTTTGAAACATAGAAGTATTTAATTTATTTGCTAATATTCCTTCTAATTGTGTTTTTTATTTGCCTCCCATTTTAAAACAATTGCATGACTAAGCCAAAGTCGTACGTACAAAAACGTACCACGTATGTCAGGTTGCATCTCTGCAATAAGTTGTACAGACTGGGTGAAAAGTCAAAACATATTTTCTTTTCATGGCTGAACTTTTAAAATGCTGATAAATATCAGCATACAATTGCCACTTGAAGGTTTTTATCTCTTCCCAACCTCAGTTTTCTACCTAGAGCACCTACACCAGTTGTCCTTCCTTCTATTCTTTTGAAGACAGTGAGGTTTAACATGCCACATTTATGCCAGTGAATCAGTTAGGCAAAAAACAGTGGTCTGGTCTGTGCAGCTGTGTAAAAAGATAGCTGTTCACCAGCAACGAGCAAATCCAGTCAATCATCTGACACTGTAAAATTCCAGATATGTTTGCCAGTCGCTGTATATAAGAATTGCTAATTGACTCGGACTTGCACTTCGGCTGTCAGCATAACAGAGAATGAGCTGTTCAGAGGACAAGGAATCCTTCGTTTCCTTCAAAAGAAACGTCCTGCACAGTCATCTGTGACTCAGCCAGAATGAAAACTGTGAATATTGCTTCTAGGTCAGAAAAGCCTTTCTCCAGAACTGGAATTTTGGCTTGTGTGTGATGATTTTTTCGGTGGTTCAGGGAAACAGCAAAGCACACGTCCCAAAACGTTCTGTATTTTCACCTGACATCTCAGTTACTGCCCGCGAGCACGCCAAGTGCAGTCAGGCTTCTACATACAGCTGTTTTTACCAGGGGCTGGGCTGTAATTATTTGACTTTCTATCAAATGGACCAACTTACACAATTTTACCCGCTCTGCTTGGTGCCGTCAAAGTGTTCTTCATACAGCGAGGGAGTATTTTTATTTTGCAATAGGATGAACGCCGATAAGGATGGCCACGGAACTGCCACATTCAATTTTGTGTACTTATGTAGCAGGGCAGGAGCCGGCTTCTTCAGCAGCGCAGGCCGCTGTGGAGAAGCCCAAGGCGCGAGGAAAACCTTTCCGCTTTCCGCTCCCGTCGGAGCTGTGGCCGAACGCGAGTCCTGGGCCCAGCTGGGAACCCAGCCTCCCCACAAGCCGCTTGTTTGGCACAAAGGTAACGGGTCTGACCCCCGGCCTTGTTCATTCCTTATTTCGCCAAGGCGTAAGCATAAATTCCCGACCTCACAGAGGGATGGGGTAGCTTAGCTAATGATCTGTCGTGTGCTTAGCGAAGCGCCAGGCCCCGTCCGGCGGTGCGCGCCTGCGCCCCGTTGCGCACCGCTGTGCCAGCAGGCGGCCCTGTCGGGGGCAGGAGGTTACCGGCCGGGCCGGGGCAGGGCAGCGCTACCCTTCCGCTCAGGCGGAGGGGCCGAGGCGCAGGGCGGGCGGCGCCCGGGGCCCGCTGCGGGCCGCTCGGCGGGGCGGCCGCCGCCTGAGGAGGCAAAAGGCGGCGCCCCCTCCCCTCAGCCGCCCCGGCGCTCTTGTCAGGCCCGGCCCGGCGCCCCGAGCGGGCTGGGTGACGCCGCGGCCTCGGGTCCCGGGGCCGCGCACCTGCCGGGGCCCGCCTCGCTCTGCCTCCGGGGAGCAGGGCCGCCCCCCCCCTCCCCGCCCCGGCGTGGCGGAGGCAGCCGAGAGGGCACGGCTCGCCCCCCCCCTCCCCTCCCCGCCCCGCGCTGCCTCCCCGTCGCAGCGCGGAGCCGGCGGCCGCCCGCCCCCGCCGCCGCCCGCGCACGTGTGCCGGAGAAGGCGTTCGGTGCCGCTCGCCGCCCGGGCGGCGCTTCCCCCCCCGGTCCCCGCCGCCTCCCCCATCCTCCGCAGCGGGAGCGGAGAGCAGCCTCCGCCCGACACGCCCGGCAGCGCCGGGGCCGCTCGCCGACGTGCCTCCCGCGCGGGCGGCCGCCCAGCCAGGACGTCGCCGCCGCCGATGGCCGCCCCGCTGCCCAGTGTGCGGCGCGGCGCAGGGCGGGCGGCGCAGCCCGCGGGCGGCGGCCCCCGCGGCGCGGCGGGCTCCCCCTGCCCGCTCCCCCGGGCCCCCGGCGGGGACCCGCCGCCCTCGCCCTCCGACAGGTAAGGCCGGAGCCCGGGCGGGCGCCGCCAGCCCTGCTCGCTCCCTCGAGGGCCCGCCTGCTGCCGTCTAGGGGCTGGCAGGCGTCCTGCGGGCGGGAGCGCGGGGCCGGCGGGGCCTGAGGGTGCCGGCGCCCTGCGGCTTGCTGGCGGCGGTTTGGGGAGGGGGCGAGGCGCAGGAGGGGGGCGGCCTTGCCCGGGCCGGCCCGTTTCTCCCCTGGAACTCCAAAGTTGTTGCCCGGCCCTGCAGACACTTCCCTCCGCTGCGGATGCGTCTCCCCCCCCTCCCCGCCGGCTTTTTTTTTTTTTTTTTTTTTTGAGGTTTCGCAGTTTGAGGTGAAAAGAGACGACGTTGCCGAGCCAGCCTCTTCAAACTGAACCGAGCCACTACTTTCTCCTTGTAGTGTCTTACAGTGTTCGTGAGAGAAACTGTTCCACCGTTAGCGATGCCGCTGTAATTGCCGTCAGTGATGTGCACCCTGTTCGTTACCTCTCAGGCTGTTCTTAAAGGCATTGGTCTCTATTCTTAGTAAAGGAAACTGTGAGCTAGGTTTTTCGTGAAGCGTCTAATCCATTTTGGTAGACCGAAGTTTACAAAATCTTAAAATACTGCATACAGGATTTTTCACTCCTTAATGCTAAATATCACTTCAGGTGAATGTTCGGTGAGGATTTCCAGAAAGTAAAGCATCTCCATTGTGCATCGTTACCTTACTCTGATGGTTTTCTCCGCTTTGTACCAATTAGTATGCGAAATCTGGAGTGATAATAATGAAGGTAATAAAGTTAAATATTAAGCTTGGAGCCATCAACTCACACATGTAGAAAAATCTGATTATATGTTCGCAGACTCAAATATTTGAGGTGCTTTGGGTGCTGCTCTCCAAATCAAGTAGACAAAGTGCTGCTCAATATTTCGTGTGAGAAAACCATGCACTGTAATGTACACAGCAGTCTAAACAACCACATTATTAATGTGATACTTTAGACCAGTGCATAACTGAGCTCTTCAGCAAGCACAGTAGCGATTATCTTCACTACTCTTGCAAATGCTGCTTGGTGATACTTCCGACACAATCAAATTTAAGTAGCTAGCAACTACCGAGACATTTGTTTCATGATGGAGCTATGGAGGTTCAAATACAAAAGTAATTGAAAACAGAAGTGAGCGTATTGCTTTGCGCTATTTTGTCTTGTCAGTCACTTTGACTCCTGATTCAGTTGGAAAAAAGTTTCCATTTGTTTAAAATACAGTTGTGACGTACTCGGGAAGTATTACTGAGAAGTTACATGCATCCACTGTTGTAATATGTGTACATAGGGAATGGCATGAACACGGGGACAACAAAATATTTACTAATGTCCTTAGGAGCCAATATAAATATATCTGTGCTCTTACTCTGTAAAGACTTACACATATTCAAACAACTTTATATTCAGAGCAGAATACTTGGATTGCTTTCAAATAGTGTTAAGCACTGTATGTTAATAGATTCAGCCTACTGATTAAAAAAAAAAACCTGCACAAAAAAGCTAATTGCTGCAACCAAGAAGTATCGTGGTATTCGTGCCTTTGTATTTCATGGATTGTGGTTGGATATTGCAATTTTAACAGCAGTTGTTACAATTATCGCTTGATATTATGTATTTTGTTGAAATAGGATAAAAAAGAAAGATGACAATGTTTTGGAGATCCCATCAATTCCAAATCCTTTTCCCGAGCTGTGTTGCTCTCCGTTTGCATCAGTTTTGTCAGCCAGTCTGTTGCCCAAGGCAACTTCAAGAAAAAAGCAGGTAAGATTTATAAACTATTATTTGACAAATTCTAAATTGCTTTCATGAAAGCTTGAGGAAAAGCTCAGTTACCTATTAAGTTATTTTTCTAAGAAAGGTGTTCCATATTTCTGTAATTTGGTGAAATTTTCTCTGTAGGTCATTGATAATTGTAGAAAATGAGGTTTTGGAATCTGCGACTTAAGACGTGACTGTACTTTCACAGAGTCTACATGCGACTGTGCAGATTTTTTGGGTAAAGCGGAACCAGGGGCAGGCAGGCAGTACTTTATGTCCTTAAATGAGAAGTTAATTTCTTTCTTCCCTTCCTCCCCACCTCCTGTTACTGTCATCAGTGCTACAGCATGGAGGGTTTTAACAGTCACTGAGCAGCTTCTTTTGTCTGAAGGTCTACTTTTGCTAGGATAATTGAATAAAACTGAAATTGATGGGGAAGGAGCAAATGCTGTGTACATGGCTGTATTTTATATGCATGTGTGTTTATCTGTGTATGGCTGATGTTACTATATTTCCATAAATATCTTAGACTGTAAGCTAAGGGAAGTTCTGAGTGGGCAGACACACCTGGCAGTGCTCTGTCTTAGTACTGTTCACACACAGTGTATTTGTTATCCTGAGCAGGGGTAGAGGTTGAAGAGGAAGAGTTTCCAGTTAATGGAGATTACTGGTGTCAAAGATCTGTTTCACTCTTTGAAAGTTTACCTGTCTCATTTCTGTTTGTTTTCTTAAGACTGGAAAGAGTTCTGACAAGGAACACCTGTGGGATTAAGGGTATTACCTTCTTCACATTCTCTTTTTTGGTGATCTGCATGTCTTAACAGTTTTAGGGGTGATATTGGAGGTGTAAGAACTTACACTGCTGCTGCTTATTCAGTTTTTAGATTTACGTGAAGAAATTGTCTAGAAGTTGAAGTTTCTTGTAGTTGTATTAACTTTTCTGAAGCTGACCAGCTATGGCTGTTTCTGTGGCCGTGGCCAGAGAACTTTACTAGCAAAGTCTTGGCCAGCGTCTTAAGGAGGAACCTTCTCCCCCCTTCTCCAGTGAAAAACATGTATGTGTCTGGGAAACTGCACTGGTTCTATCTTGCCATATTTTGCATGTTCTCTAAAAATAACTATGGTGTCTTTCTGGACTACTTTTATTGCTTTTAGTTCTTTCCCGCAACAGCAATGCTAATCTGAAGCATTTCTGGTCAGTGTGTATCTAAACGTTGCTAATGCAGTGGGGTAAAATTGTACTAGTATCATGCTTGGGCAAGGTGGAAGCATTGACTATCTCTGCAGAGGCAGGAAAAACACTGAATTGGTAACATCTTTCAGAACATAAGGACTAGAAGTCACATTTAAAAAAATTAGTTTGAATTACTGATGTAGCTAGCTTAAATTGCACTCATTGTGGTAATCTTTGTGCTTGCAACTGCAAAGTAGATTTCCCAAGCATGATTTAACACACAAAGGTCAACTATCTGCTTTTGTGGCCTGTCATGTTTAAAATTACTGACTGGCTTGATCAGTTAAGCCAGCTACGTGCTAGCTTCAGTATCTCGGAAGCTGAAATTCATAGCTTCACTGATTTCACTTCTGTTTCTTTGTAAAGGCTCTTGTCATACCTTTTGTGACAATTTCTGCTCACAGTCCTTTCATTTCTCCTGTTTCCATTTAAAAATGTAGTGCGCTCTCTGGTAAAAGCGGGATCAAGAACAACTGGTTTACTGACAGAAGTGAGCTAAAATAATAGTGTCTATGGAGGGCCTGATCCATTCTCCAGTTACCAGAAAAATTGAGAGCGGTCTTCCTGTTATTTTCTGGAGGCATTTTAACAAGATCATGGTTTCTGTCAAAAAGCCTTTCACCTAGGCATATGTTTATGGCCATTGCAGGAGAGATGGTACTGGGCTCAGTAGACCTTTTGTCAGACTCAGCATGACTGTTCTTATGTTCTTCCTCTAAAGTTATTAAAGGTTAAGGCCAAATGGCAACTGTTGAGTTAAACTTTCATCTTTGAAATTCAGGTTGAAGTATTCTAAGGTGTTTACAAAATTACTTAGGTTTAAAAAGGAGGGAAAGAGAATGCTAAGCAGGTGTGCAAAGAGGAGAAGTGAACTGGCTGTGATTTTGACTTCCCACAGTTGGCTGTGCTTGGAAATGTGTTTCCACCCCATGTTGTTATTTTGCCAACTTTGTAACAGCTCTGTCTGCAAATACCTAATCCGTATACAAAAATTTCATTTAATATAGCCCCCAAGGTCATGATTATTACTGTTACAGTTTGATAGTTTCCCAACTCTTAAGAGAAACCAGCTACACTTAAGCACTTTTTTTTTTTTTACAGTGTTGACAGCTGCCAGAATTTTTTCTGTTGTCTCTCTGATGATCTATATATGTTTTCAGTGATTCTTCTTTTAGATTGCTTTCTTTCTGATTTAGTTTCTTTTTCTGCTGTGTTTTTAATTTCAGGCATCATAAAGAAAAATTGCAGAGTGAATTTCTACTTTTGTCTAGTAGGTAACTATTATCAAAATAGGTTTTCCTAAAAGAAGAAAAAAGTTATGCCTCTTCTGTCTCATTTTTCTCTCCAGAAAAGATTTTCTACTTGCAGGGAAAAAAGAAGTTGTCATAAATATCTACTCTCTTATTCATAACACCTGTGACATCTGAAATCTTTCCTCTTCTGAATAGATTATTAACATTATTTTGAATTCTTGTTTTTCTAAGCTGAAGTTCTTACTGTCTTCTGATGATCTTTTATCATAAGCCTCTCAAAACATTGAACACGCTGCTTGAACAGCATGTATGTTTGTGGGGTTGACTTACTGGAAATAAATTTATAAAAGCAAATTGGTAAAAGCCATGTAGCAGAATAGTGAGTTGCCTCTGTGCTTGGGAAGTAGGACATCTGTGTGTCTGAACGTTGTTTGGTCTGCCTCATCAATACAGCTGTCCATCTCCTTTTCCCCCCTGCAGTTTGGAAGAGTTTTGTGTTACATCCTCACAGACTCATAATCATGACACGTTCACAGTAATTAGAACAAACTTTCTTTAAGAGGCAACCTTGACTATTTTTTTCTCTTTTTAATTTAAAAAAGGAAGGGAGGGGGAATGATGGGGATCCAAATAAGGAGTAAAAGTATAGAGTCAGTATAGTGACAAATTTTATTATCTTAGAGGGTGGACTAGGAGCTGGGAGAATGGAAAGAGCAGGCCTGCATTGAGTTGCTGAGAACATGCAGACTTGTGCCTCAAATGAGCTGTTCTCAGTGGAGCATTTCTTGGAGGTGACCCCGTGAAGCTGATGTTATGGTATCACACCTGTATTTGGGAAGGTGGAACTTAGAGTTTTTTCACAAGTGGAAGTGGGTTTATGTATTTAATGTCCTCATCCTCAAGGGAATAATATGGAGATGAAATCAACAGCTGAACATACGGATGACAAGACCATTTTGGACTGCGTAATCCATTCTGTAAGAAATCATCAAGTTTGTTATCCTTGGAAGAAATGTAGGAGGGAGTTGGGTGCTTTTGGCGTGAATAATGTTACATTTATATATGTTCAGATAAACTGAATTTTATGCTTCAGGGTGGAAGACTTTTATCTGAAAAGGCCAAAAACCCCAGCTTTCCTCTCATGTCCAAACACAGCATGGTCAACTAGGTGCATGGTGGGAAATGTTGCCTTCCTCTGAGGCATTTGCTGTTATTAGGTGGTGTTTGTGAACTCGTGTGGAAAATCTTATTGTGTCTTGGAGTCTGTGTTCTCTAAGAAGTGAGAAGAAACTGAAAATATAAAACACTTTGTACTTTGTCTCTAATTATGATCAAAATGGATATTAGTAGGGAAAAATGTTAACTGTAAGGAAACATGTTCTGTTCTTTAATATACTTTTGGTTTTCTTTGGTCAAATGAACTAAGAAGAGGTTACTATAGTTTTATGAAAGCTTAGATTTTTAAGTTTTTCCGAAAACAAACCCGGAATCATTTGCACTGGAGTGACAGTTCTTGCCCTGCTCAAGGATAAGCCAAAAAGTGTTTCATCACAAAAGTAGTTCAAGGTAATTAGTGCCTTGTTTCTTTAAATTAAATTAGAAGTGCAAAAATAAAACTCAAGTAAATCTCAAGGTGAAAAACACTCAAATCTTTGGACTTTTATCTCGCCTCTTTTGTCTTTCTTGATGTTCTAAACAAGTAGATATTTTTATCATTTAGAATCCAAATATTCTCCCACAGTGTTCTTTCCAGGAAATCAGTTGTGTAGAGATCTCAAATACACATTTGATTGTAGTGGAACGGCACTTCTGTTTTTGCATTAACAAAGATTTTCATGTAAAGCTCTCTGGCAAAGAAGAACTGAGAGGAACTTTATGACAAAGAGCAGATGTTTCTTTAAATGTGTGCTATTCTAAGTTTATGAATAATACTGAGTATTGACTGTTGTAATTGGAGTACCATTTATTTTTTTTACAGCTATAGTTCAGGGTCCTCTAGTGTACCCATTTGAAACCTCATTCTTCAAAATTTTGCATATAATTCTATTAGAGGACATAAATGGCTAAGTAACTGGTACTTAGAGTTCTTCATGACAGATTTTTTGGCTGAAATACCTGTTTTCTCTTGACTTTTAAACAATGCAAAAATGAAAGGATTTTTTATTGAAATGTAGTAATTCATGAATTTCCAAGCAATTTCCAAGGGTTGAAATATCCTTTCCAACCAAAAGATGCATTAGTTAAATTTACTCTGTAATTCCAGTCTGTCTATTTGTTGCCAGATTTCTTTCCAGGTCGGAGAGCATTGCACATATCTTACTTTATCAGTTCTCAGTCTTTTTTTCCTTCCAGCTCCTAAACATATATCTGTTTTTCCCATGTCTTCCCCTTAAATTACACAAAAAAGAGTTTGAAAGGTAGAAGGGAAAAAGTCTTTCCAACCAGTTTACAGATTAACAGAAAAAACATCCTGTGCAGAACCAACTTACAGAGCTCAAGGTTTTTACCTGAAGTCTCTAAGACTTGATTCAGTTGGACTTGTTTTTGTGGTGTCTCATCTGGTGGTCTTCTGCTCATCTGGTTTCTGTGCTCTGCTCTTCATTTAAATGGCTGTACCCTCCCACCAAAGAAAGATTTATAGCTATTAAAGTAAATTAAAATTACTTAGAGCCCTATTAAAAGTTGCTATTTTAGTGCAAGTACCTTTGTGCTTTGACCAGTCACCTTAACGCTGTGGCAGAAAGTCACAGGCCTATAAAGGTAAAAAAATGAGGAGGCGGAGTTGAACAGTTTCTCATTTGAGCAATAAGGAATATCAGCTGGTTTATATTGAGGTGGCCTAGCACAAGCTGTCTGATACATCAACCTGGGGAAAACTTCAAAATAATCACCTGTTTGTGTCTTTTCTTTTTCTTTTTGTATTTTACTTTATCTTCTTTACGTTGGTTCATTCATTAGTGTCTTTCTTACAGAGACAATTGCTTTCTGTCAAACTTCACATCAGCCCTCAACGTTATTACATATTAACCTTGTACTTTGTTACTGTCCAAAACCAACCCAAACAAAGACTCTAAACATTCTGACTTCACAAAAATAGCATGTCTGTTTTTTTTTTTTCCTTTCTAATGAGCAAGAAAACAAGGTCACTCTAACTTTTCTGGTGACTAAGATATTGCCTCTGCAAGCTTGTTGTTTAATTCACTTACATCAGTAAAGTGTTTGTTAGGCTTAAATTGTTACTGTTTGTACTAAAATAAAGAAATCATCAGTACTGTCAAAGATTCTGGTAGACATTTTGCCAGTGTTTGTCAAATTGGAATGATTTTAATCATCCTTTTGGTTTTGATTGTTTTGGGCTTCATCAGCCTGGAAGTCAAAGCTGAAGTTTGCTGTCTTTTCTGTTAGGACTGTTTTCTCAATTCAAGAAACTGCCTCTTCTGTGCCATTTGGGAAGTTGTATTTGGAACAAGAAACGTCTGGTACGTTGCAGTAGATCTAATTCTTCACGTAGAAAACCTTCTCTGTGAATTTGGAAACACTGATTCTCCAAAAAGTGATTCTTTAATATTAATGTCTTGAATTCTGAGTTGACTGCCTGGTAGTTCGGTCCTGTGACACTTCTATAGTACTATGTAACTACCAGGTGGCTAGAGCAGACGGATAAAAACAGTCTCAATTTCTTTGAATATACACGCGACTTGACAGTTAAAGCCAGCTGAAACTGCAGTGAACTTCTGCTTTAATGTTGCTGAGTCACTTTTGATAACTCAGTTTTACTGAGTTTGGCTTCAAAAGATTAAACTCTGATGAATGGAGCTTGAATCCTCATAATTTTCAGAAAAGAATGAGATATGATAGATACTAACACTGTTCTTACTCGTAATTGTTCCCAGGCATAGGTGCATTTGTTTAGGGTTAGACTGGAGAACTGAGAAGTTCAGGTCATTTTGTCACCTGCCATAGACAGATCCATGATTAAGTAAATATTTTATTGACAGATCTTTTTCCAGGTGGCTTCTCATTGGTGGCATTGTCAGTAAGTGATACTGTGGTAAGTGGGGGATGCATCAGTATTGTAACAACAGAATGCTATTGACATCTTCCCCTTACAGACCACTGTCTGATCAAACCAGATAAACATTCCCATATGACTTCCAAGGACACATAGTCTAGGTTAATTAGAATAGTGTTTAGTAACATTCATAATTTGTATAATTTATTCTAGATTAACATTATGATTCATATTGAAGAAATTATGTGGATTGCCATTTAAAGGCATTATTAAAGTAGAAGACCTGAATTCTGTTGCTTTTTGAAGCAGTACTCCTCCCAAAACACACTCCTCTTGTGTTTTTTCTGCATTTTGTTTTTCCTCAACTTTCTCTTCTGGTCTTATAAAACCTCTGCGGTCCTGTTCTAGTCTACTTTTGTCATCTCATTGACCAGTATTGTAAACACCTGCTTTATTTCATGTTCTGTTATTTTTACAACATAAACAATTTAATAGTTGTGAAACAATGTAATAGTTGCGTAGTATTGAATGAGATGAGATAGTTAATGATGAATAGTTAAATTACCTGAAATGCTATGGGTTTGGTAAAGCTGGCAACTTACAAGTTTTCTATTGTGGGTTGAAACTTTGACCCCCTTTGAATTAAAAGCTGTGCAACAGATGGAGAAAATACCAAGCAGTTTACCATATGTTTTACAGTGCTTTAACATAAGATGATCGTGAATTTTATTATTTTATCATAGTAAAACTTTGTTATCCTAGTGTTAGGGCATTAACTGAAGAATGGAGCTCAAACTCAGATCGATTTCTGTTAGGAGTTTTGGTGCAATTTTTAGTATATCCTTGGACTGTTGCATTTCTGATGTTCTGAGAGTTATTATCTATTCAAAGAAGAGCTTGAGAACTATAGAAACAAGCAGAGGAATATCCCTATCCTACTTCTGTGCATAAATGTTGCCACAGTAAGAATAATTAAGATTTTGCATAAACAAAACATACCTCCATATGAACATCAATATCAAGCCTGGTGAGTTTTCACCAGGTGGAATTAACTTGATCATACATATAGAGTAGTCTTAAATATTTATGATTGGTAAAACAATTTTATATTTGTTATACATGTGTATCTTCTTGTAAATTATTTAAAAGAGATAGCTGAGGACTTACTTGTTCTTTCACATGGTAATTGCAGAGCCATTAATACAGTATTTTTTTATTATTTTCCCAATTTTTGCTTCATGATCTTTTTAACTCTTTGCAGTGGTAATCTTTATGCTGTGCCAATGTATTTAAGAGATCTAGCTAGAATTGTAGTGGAAATTGGACCAGTCGGATATGGGACTACTAGGATAGAAAAAGGACTCCTCATTTTTAAATTGCCTCCTTACATCTCTTCCATGCTTTACTTGCCTTTGCTTTCAGGACCAAGTTTCCATTGTGTAAGAAAAAGTATAGAAACTGGCAATAAACCTGAGATCTCTCAGCCTTCTCACCACCCTATTTCATACAGTGTAGTAGTGGACAACTGATATCCAAGTCTTGACATCTGTAGATTACTTAGATGAGTATCTTTAGGATGAGAGTGGTCTGTTTGGTACTTGTATAGCAGGAACTATGATGGCCAGGCAGTGGAAGGGCATCAGAATCCTGTTACTGGCAATTGATGTTGATCTCTTTGCGTGTGTGTGTATGTGTGTGTGCGCGCGTTGTTTGTCTTCAACATGTTTAGAGCTGTTACTTCTGAGGGAATTCACTCTTTTATGACTGCCTTTAATTTGGAAATGAAGATAAAGGCATACCTTCAAGACAGCGTACTTAAGCGTGTCTCTCATGTTAAGAGTCCTGATGGGAGTCACCTCAAAAGGGAAGATTAAAAAAAAAAAAAAAAAAGCTAATCAGGCCAAAGAAAATTTTTCAAGAAGGGCAGCTGTGGGAGGAGGAATTAAGAGGAAGAAGAAACTAGACCTCTCTGTTCTAGTAACAGCGTGAACTTTCTTTTCTCCTGTTTCAGCCACAGAACATTCATTTGCAGCTAATCAGCTCATATTTTAGCCCAATAGTGTATATGATATTTAATACTTAAGTCTCGAGAGAGAAATGTATATCGGTTATCTTAGAGGTGTGACTGTGCATGTAATTAGGATACTGATGAATTGTTCCTGCCTATTTCTGGTATGTATGCATATGCTGCATACCAGTATGTCTATCTCTTTGCTTCTTAACTTGATATTATATCCACGGGAAAACAAGATACAGTAGATTGCCTTGTGATCAGAATTAGATTTTTCAGAGACTGCATTCTTAGGCTATAAATAGCCTTTTTATATTAGTTATGTTATGATAACTCCTGTTACTGATTACATTAAGACTTGGAATTTATGAACAGCTGCAAGCACTTGATAATGGCACAGAAATGGTATCAACTGTTGAGAAACAGGCTGGAAGTTTGCAAGAATTTATTCTCATAATCACTAGAATTTACTGCTATGTAGTGAGAGGGAAGCCCACGCAATATGAGGGTTTTCTTATAACTTAATCGACAGAACTTTTTTATCAGTGTGCTTTTCAATCGGGCTTGAACCTATTGATTGTGAAAATAGGCAGCTGAAAAGCTTTGCAAAGAGCATGCATTAACAAGGCTTTGAGATCCCACAAGAGCAAGGTCATTTAGACTGCTTGTGATGCTGAAGAAGAAGGTTTAAATCCTTTCTTCAATTTGAAGCGATGTGGATAGCAAGTCATTGCTCCAAATTGAGCAAAGCCGGCTCTTCCTAGTGTTTTTATAATCAGTAGTTCTGAAAAAAAAAGAGATATTTCACAGCTAAAAGTTTTAATTGGCAGTATTCTGATAGGCTCTAGTCCATGATTAGTCACTTGTGTAATAGTAAATTACTTTGAGTTTATTGTATTCAGGTAACTTCAGAACATGGAGCTTTCAAAGGAAGTTTGCGTGTTGTCTCCTCTGGGCAACTCACTGGGCAATGAGATCCATTTTTACCCAAGTGTCCACATAACTACTCATTAATATGATCTTAGGATAATATCCTTCTCATTCATGGAAATGAGGAACAACCATGAAAAGGATATGCTGTGGGTTTTGTGGGTTTTTTTTGAGTTTGTTTTTTTTTTTTTTCTTAACGTAAGATCAGAAGTCAGTTGAAAGGATTTTGGAAAAGAGTTCCTCTTAAGTTACTTCTGAGAAAGTTTTGTACTTTGTCCTTTGTACTTCCGCACATGAGACAATGACCTTATTAAATAACGCTGAAGTTTAACCATTAATACATTTTTGAAGTAAGTTAAGTATCCAGTAGGAGGTTTGTAACTGTTCTTTTTTAGCAGGCATTGGGCAAACAGATAGAAGAGTCATAGGTATGAAAGATAATGTCAGTCTTGCAATGTTAACACTTTGGCAGTAGCTGGCAAAAGCTTATGTAAGGAATAGACTTTGTGGAAAATTGGAATATGTAACTGCTGTGTCAACCAAGCCCTACAGAAGACATAAGATATTCTAAAGTAAGAGGTCTTTGGAACAGCTGAATGATGAACTCATCATGGTTGAGTGTTATTTTTCTTCTGGGATGGAGACTTCCCAAATCCTGAATGAGTTTATAAAACAGAAACTACTCAGCTTTTCAGGCCCAAAGGAGGGGCATTTGTAGGATAACTGCAAAGAAGCAGTGTGTAAGTTAGTGGAAAGGATGAGTAGGTCTAGGCTTTTACTATAGAGGTATTGTGGAGAAGTGATGAAAAAATAGTCCCAGTCTTTGTATTTGGGGCTTATACATTGATATATACCTTCTATGAATCGCTCTTAATCTCTTCCTAAACTATTCCAGCAGCATTACAGTTTTGAAGTAGAGATTGTACTTACCTAAGTACAAAAATCATGACCTGGGAAATTATTCGTATAGACTCCTCTAAATAAGATTGAAGAGAATATTTACTGTTGTGACTCCGAGATAAAACACATTACTGATTCCAGTCCAAGCAGTCTTAATGTACAGTGAGGAAAATAAATGGTTTGTGGAGGTCTCATACTTGCTTGACTGACTGCTATTGGTTGATTTCTGTGTAACAGAAATACTAACATGAGAAAGGCTTCTTTTTCTCAAATGAAACTAGCTCTGTCAAAAGGCAAACATATAGAGACAGTAAAACTGAAGCCAGTGATTCAGCTGTGGCACCAAGAAGCTGCCTTATGTGTCTTTGTCCTCTTACTTTATTCCTGCAACCTGTGTTTCTCTTTGCTTTGGTTCTCTGTGTATTATTAAACACTTTTTCCTGTGGAAAACTGACGCGATAAAAAATTGTTTTCTAATACAACCAGCCTGTAATCTTGACTGTCAGAAAGTACAGTTGCTGAGAATTTTTATTGAAGAATCTTGTTCTAAGTATGTTTAAGGGTCAGTTTGACCCAGTTATATCGTAGCTGTAACCAGGGGAAAGAAGGAAGCTGACACATGGGTTAGTAATTGAAGGATAGCATTAAAAAGGAGGAGTTCAGAGTTCATGTGGTACATGTTTCTTGGCCAGCAAAAGGACAGCCATCTGCTGAGAACTATGAAATGACATATTTGGAGTTGGCTTTTCCGTGCAAGGTTTGGGATCTAGGGTTATCTTGCTTTGTCCTTAAACTGCTCCAGCATGGTGTGTTGTTTGTAATGCCTGGTTCATCCATGGAAAGGCTAGAAGAGGAAGAGCTAAAACTGAATTGTGCTAGTTCTTTTTGTGGTGTATTAGTCTCTTAAAATAGAAGCATTTAATAGGTGGGTAATTGTATGAAGAGACAGAAGAAGAGAGATCACGATGGCTCAAACTTCATTGTGAAGTTCCTAGGTACGTTATAATATGTATGTTGCTTTACAGGTAATATAGTCTGTTCTAGTGCAACTGTTTCTGCATAGGAATCAATCATTATCACCCTCTAAGAGGGTGTACTGTATGTTCTGTTTGAGGAATAAGACCTTGTTACATTTCTTTGTGTAAAGGACTATAAGAGTAGAAAGACAACAACTCAATCACTTCAAAACCTTTCTTTTGTGGGGTGGTTTTAAAGAAAATAGTTATTTGCCAAATGTATGCAAATGTACCTATGCAAAAAATACCCTGTATGTGTTTCCACAGTCATGTTGACGGTATTAACTGACTCTTCTTCTAGTAAAGAGACAAAGTGTCTGTGCCAAGCAGACAGGAGCACACTCTCAAGGAAGTGCGGATAGTACCACAAATAACTCACCTGACTTTATGTTGGCCTTGTGTAATCATTTTCTGCCTTAGCTTAAAGAAAAAACAAGTACCAAAAATAGCATCAAAGTTTTTTATAAACCTTAATGAATTTATGCTCTGTAGAATTTTTCTTCATCTACAGAAGCAAAAACTGAGTCTGATTTGCTCTTGTTCCCTATAAATGCCCACATTCCTGTGTTATGTCTGGCAGAGCCAGGAATAGATCAGCCGTTGTGAGTCCATATCCAGTGCCTTAAGTACATCACTGACCTTACTCTACTAGCATGATATCTCTATTCCATATGTTGTTATAAAACCCTTACTTAGAGCTACTAACTCTTAGTAAGAGCTTTTCAATTCTTGCCCACTCAATTTAGTCATGCTTTCTTTAGTGGCAAGAAGTAGAAGTGGTTTATATTTTGAAGTATCTAAAAAGTGTCTGCACAGTGTTTTCAGAACTGTATCTGGTAGCTTAGTGACAAAAATAGGAGTGAAAAGCTGCATGAACATAGTCATTTTACAGAGCTCTCAGGCAAGTGAGCTGGATCTGATTTCCTTCCTGTCCACCAGCATGAGCAAAATTCTTTGCAAACCTGCCATGGACAAGTCGAATCTTTAACTTGTATAAAAAAAAATAAGTGGTTATATATGTTTCCCTGAAGGCATAATTGGCTTTCAAAGCCTTTCGGTATCTCACATTTATCAACAGAACTCCTCTTGACTTTCACATCGTGAAGTGGTTCTGCAAGGCTTGTACTTAGAAGTTGAGATGTCCTTTGTTTGGTTTTTTTTTTGTTTTATTTTATTTTAATTTTATTGGTGTTTGTGAAATTTAAGAGATGAAAGTATTCCTCAATGTCATTTTTAGTACTCTTCAGTGCAACTGATGTGTACTTTCATTAGTATAAGTAAATTACTGTAGTATTTTTGTTTAAAATCAAGTCATATCTGAATATTAGATTTTTATTACAAAGTCTAACACAACACTTAAGTTTTTGCTTACTTCCTAAATAGGTCTGGTCTGTATATCTGACTGGAGAAGATAAAATACAGATAATCGCACTGAGGAAAATAATCCTCTGCTTCACCTTGCAGCCAAATAGGTCAATATTATTCATAGAATAAAAAGCTGCATGTGCTTTTCAAGAGCCAAGGACCTTCAGTACTCAGGGGTAAGGAAGAATGGCTTGGGTTATTTTTGTTTCTTTCCCAATAAAGCCACTAATGCGATGCACCAAGATTTACAGTTACTGTTTGCCAAACATTTTTCTGTAAGATCCAAGGAAAAAAGATAGTAGAGTTTTTTGTTCTGGTGCTGCAAACATATGCATGTCTAATATTCCTGTGAGTAAAATGCTTACAGGATCAGGCTCTGGTACCACAAGTTGTTTTCTGAATCTTACAGCAAAATTTTGAAGCTATATTATAGAATTTTGACAACATGCTCCCATAGGAAATAAAAACTGTGTGCCTGAAAGGTAAAAAACTAATTGCAAACTCTTGACATTTATCATAGCTATCTCTAGTAGAAAAGGATGTTCATTCCAAATGTTACAGAATTAACACTTTAAACTTGATTTCTAGAATAGTTTTTTATTCTTCTGATTTCTCAAAAGAGTAATAAGGATTTTGGACTGGAGCTTAAGAGAGAAAAATAAAAGTAAATAAATACAGTACCGTAAACCTAGAAGATTAGTTGCTATGGACCTGTTGCTGCTATAGACTCAATGTAAAATGAGTGAAAGTTAAACCGGAAACTTTATTATTAATAGAGCTGAGGAAATGCATAATATCTGCTGTATTTTAACTGGTTTTATGGCTTTATTAAAAGCTCTTGTTTTAAAGCTAACTGAACAAGGATCAAATGTCTGTCTCCAAACAAATTCTCTTTGTGACTTGGCATCAGTTTCTTACCAGGTTTTTTCCATCTTGTATGTCTCAATCAAGGACAACAGGTTTTGAAAGTTTAGGAAAATATTTGTCTTCACTTCCTATTCCTTGGCAGTATTTTATGACTTTTTGAAATCTGCAGGTAAAATGCCAGTGCATTGTAGGTTTTAGTTCCTGGGAGGGAGCTGTATTCTTTTTGTATTTACGGTGTTTGTTCTTGTTCATCAACAGAATTTACCTAAGCCCTACTGATTTTAGGATTTTGAGAAAGTGATTTAGCATGAAAATAGATGCTTTGAATCCATGGATTCTGAAGTATTTTACTGGTGCCATTGGCCTGTTACATAGCTTTTGCCACTTACAAAACTGTCAAAACAGAAAATTACATGAAATCATATTGTTTATCTTTAACTTGCCAGTATATGGTTTTGTGTGTCTTGGAGACAAGATTTTTTTTTCTAGATGTTTTGGGATTACTGCAGAGTTTGCTCATCTCCACTTACTGAGGGAAAAGCACTATCAATATGATCTAGTGAATTTTAGCATGGATTATTGTAATATTTGCCAAGTCAGTTCTGAATGCTTCTAGGACATATACATTAGATGTATGCGAAATAATATACTTGCAGTAACTTCCTATGAAACTACAGTAGTCTGCATATCTGATACATTATTGTTTGAGAATTATGATTGCTTAATACAAATAATTTTTGCGGAATGTCTGCAGTCTTCACCTATGGTGAGCAATGTTTCTGATACAAACTGCTTGTTCAAGAGTTATGAAAGAAATATCCAATACCACAGTTCTAGCATCTGTTTTAATAATTTGGTTTACAACAGGATTATTGCTTAGTCATGCTGCATAAAACCAGAAAACTGTTTTTTTTGCTGTTAAGCACGTTATGAGACCTTTAAAAAAAGATTATAGCTTGCCTTACCATATAAGCAATGCAAAATTTTACTCTTTTTGACGAAGAAGGAAAGAAAAACCCTGAGTTCCTTAGTAGAACCACGTTAATGAAACCAGACTTGTTATGCAGATATTTGATACATAAAGTAAATATGTGAGTGGGGTGATCAACAACTTGAGTTCATAAAACAGTCTTAAATTTCACTTGTAACATTTTATGTGACACATTTTCAGGACTTTGTTGCATTGCAAAGGTAGAAATTGCATTATTTTAAGTAAAAGGGGAGTTTTGCTGCCGCTTTGAATAAAGGTAGTTAAGAATCATAGAATTAAACTCCGTGGATTCAGTGCATCTATTCTTATGCTCAGTTACTTTCCTGAAACCCTAAGATCAGAAGCACTGAAGAATATTTTGTTTGCTGGAAGAAGTCAGGGGAAAAAATGCAACACTGTAACCACTCGGTGTAAAGTGCTAGAATACAGTCTTTACCCATTTGCTTTTTGTTTTTGTTTTGACAGTGAAGACTAGGTTCTGAGTGATAGAAATGCATGTTGTTCTGGTTATTTTTATAGCCAGAGGTATCAGTGTGGGCCTTTCCAAGGACAGAAGATGAGTTTTCAAGCTCTTCAGTTGGTTGATTTCTAGTTACTCCTACCCCAGTGTCTTCTGTAATTGGCTTTGAGTAGGACTGGATTCACATAAACAGAGTGACATTTACTACATCCTTAGTCTTTTCTTTGCACTGCCTCTCCAATATTTGGGTTATGAAAAGTTAGGCTTCAAGGAATATTGCTAACTACTTTGTTCTGCTTCATGTTATCACCTGGATGAAGGTTGGCGAGTTCTCTGAAAAGCAGACATGAGTTTGTCTTCAAGAAGAGTAACATTGCCTGCAGTTATGCCAATAACTCTGCAGAAATGGGTATGGCATTTAAATCAGTCTTGTGATTCTGACTTTAGTATGGGTTGGTAATACATTTGCTTAGTGTAAATAAACAATGTTTAAAATAAACAGGGCTATATTTAATTTTTCACTTGATTTTTTTATTTCTGTGGTGTAATAAGAATTTTTCTTTTCTGATAAATGTAGATTTTTTTATTTCATCATATGAAGTATGTTTGCATAATATACATATATATGTGTACATAATTGAATATTTGTTACTGTGCTCTTTTCTCTGTTACTATAATTCTGTACCTTGTGCAAGAAATTGATTTTGCTTACAGATTAATGTAGTTTTTAAATATAGTGTCATAAATGCATTTCAAAATATTAAAATATGCCGCTGTAGAAGGCTATGGTACTGTTCCTAATGGAGGATTATTGGAGTACACTTCCACAGGCTTCGGATCAGCCTTAAACACAACATACTTTTTCCTCGCCCTCTCTGGCTAACACCTTAATAGTGGATGGTCCATCATGTATTTTGGGAATCAGGGTAACACTGTGTGGTGTTTCTCTGTAGCCACTGTAGCTTGCCTTTTTTGTTATCTACCTAAAAAGTGGAAGCAATGCAAAATCACTACGCCTATGTGCACTAGGATTGCCTAGTGTAACTCTATGCATTGGTGGTATCTATGAAGTTAAAAATACACACAGAACTGAAGTATGGAAATATGACTCTCTGCTAAGTCAGATATATTAACTTCTAAGAACTTAGTTCAAACAAACTGTAAGTAATTCAGTAGTTCGATTTATTTTGTAAATGTGTAGATATTTTTCAAAAATTCATTGCTGTATAATGTGCCTGAATCATTGTTAATAGACTCTTCTGTTACTCAGAGACTTTTAATATACCAGCAGTGTGAAAAATGAAATGCCACTGAAATATTGCTGCAGTATTAAATGGTTCTCATGAGCAATTTACACAGGACACAGCATATACTTCTTATGGCGTAAGTCCAGTGGGTCTAAAGTAGTATATGAACACATAGCTCTTACTGATTTGGGATGTATGGTATTCTTTTAGATTACTTCATTGTTTGAGTTGGAGGGAAAACCTGTGAACATACAATTTTAGTGTGATTCATTGGTACAGATTAGATTATACTACTGTCTTAACAACATGATCATATACTACTTTTCTGGTATAGTAACTTCCCTTTCAGATTTAGATGCATGCAAGATGTGCTCATACAAAGTTTTATCCGAACGATTTGGTATATCTCTGTTTACACTCCTCAAAAATACTCTTTTTAAAACTGTGGTTTAACTTTAACTTCCCAGCTCTCAGCCTCTCAATCCTATGGTTCCCTCCCCTTCCTCTCTTCCTCCCCTCAAGACCCCACCCAGTCTCAAATCTTCAGTTGTCATTTTATTTTGGGCTGTTCTTTGGTTATTTGTATGTTAGGAGATGAGGGTGTTCTTGCAGCATGTACTTGTGTTGGACTCCTCTGGTATGCACACAGCAGTACTTGGTGCTGTGTGGGAGGGGAGAGATGTGTAACTTTGCTCAATCTAGCATTCAGAAGGCTAGGAAACTCAGTCTTAACTGTACTGTATATTTTAATGGATTGCTTTTCTTTTGGTGTTGAGAGGTGAGCATCGTTCTCTGAGGAAACTTAAGGTTTTTTCTCTTTTGACAGTGCACGGTGAGTAAGACTGTTTTCTGTGCATTCTCTCCTATTTTAAAACAAATATTTTCACACTACTATCAAATTAGCTGTCAACAGTTACTGGCTTTACTTCTCTTTATCTGTGCACTTTGTAAGCTCAAAATAAAAATAATGGAAGTAGGAGGAGGAAGCAGCACAGGATGTTGCCTTAGGTACGTAGGTATTAGGTTACACACAGTTGCAAAAATTCTCAAAGGCATGTGTCCTCACTGAGGGCTCACTGTATGCCAAATTTAATAGTCCTGTTTATGCTTCTGATGTTTGTATGTATGCATGTAGAATTCCTCCTGAAAGAATCTCTTCTCTCTGTTCAGAAGGTGCTTTTGTTATTTCTGTAGCAATACCCTGATTTCTGGAACTGGAATACTGCAGGGAGGGAAGGCAGGAAGGCAGGCAAGAAAGAGCCTTGCTTGTAAGGGGTAATATTTGTGAATGCATATGCATGTATAAATTTGTTTTTGTTTCTTGTGGACATTAGAACCTTAGACATCACCTTTGACTTAAAGTAGTGCAACTTTTATTTTTTGTAATACAAGAAGGACCTGGAAATGTAAAAATGTTACATTAGCACTGCATAGTCAAGAGAAACTTAAAGATTAGCTCATAAAGTATTATTTTAGGCTGTTGATCATCCCCAGTCATTATTTCTTAAATTCATGGAATGGGTAATTATGTAAGTAGTCTAGTTTAGTTATGGTACTGCAAAAATTGCAAGTCTTCGGCCTTTTTTTTTTTCGGCCTTTCTCTTTCACAAAAGGTAAAATTTTGCATTATCAATGTACTAATCTGGCTGCTCTGCCAATTTCTTGAATTCATGGGTTTTTCTCATTTTCATTCCAAATATCTAATATGCTTTGTCCAAAGTTAGTTCATACTTCTTTCTGTTTTAAAGTCTGACTTGAAGTACTTATCACAGTTGCTATGCTTTATTCTTAAGTAATATATTTTTAAGTAAAACTACAGGGCCTCGTTTAGATTCCAAGGGGTCTTTTAGCACAGGCAGAAAAATGTCTTGCTTAATAAGCATGGGGAATTATGCATATTGAGTACTACTACAACCAGATTTATGGTGTGTATATAGACTAGACGTATAATTAATCCAACACAGTTAGACTAAATGTCTTCTTTATCTTTTGTGTGAATAACTTAGTACTTTTTTAAAAATGTTTTTAAGAAATTAGATTTAAAAGGTTATAATGCATTCAAAACATTGTTTTACAGTCAAAGACTGATCAAACACCCGCAAGTCTACTAGACTTGTTATGTGATAAGTAGAAGAGTACTTATGCACCTGATATTGGATGCAAGAGGTATAAACAGTGAAAGTTGTAGTTTTTTCCACAGCAGCTGGGAACTTCATAGCATGCTAGGTCACACAATGTTAAAAAGCCTTGGGTACATAGGCAGTATGTATTGCAGCAGAACAATTTGTAGTGGTTCTTGAAGAAATTGCATAGTGTCTTTTAAATGGAAGAAATATTGATTAGAAAATGAGGATGTGATTTAGATTGCTCAAATCTAGGACTGGTATAAGCATGCAAATTTCAAGATTCTTTGCATCTTTATTCCATCTATTTTTCTGGCCTGAAATCACACGCTGTTTTAATCAACACTTGCCCCTCCCCCAAGGAAAAATGGTCACTTAAGCCAAAGCGTACTGAGAATTAGTAATGTCTGTCTGCAAGACTAAGAGCATGAAAGTAGTTTTTCGGTTTTGCATTTGGGTTCCCTGAGTTGAAAGGCCAATGCGCTAATCCAGGAATTTTACATAAGGCACTTTAAGTGACATGATAATGGTGTCATTAAATGGATACCTTTTATAAAATAACTGGAGGCAGACAAAGCATTCATGTATGAAACATCTCTTCATAAGGACAGTTTGAAAAATAGTCATTTGAAGATGCATAAACAACACCTGTACACTTTTCGTCTTTTGTACAGTAATAAAAATAAAAGAAATACAATAATAAATAATATAATAAAATAATAAAATAAAAGAAAGGGTAACATCCTGCAAAGATTTGAAGACAGATGAGAGGTTTAAGTGGGTGATGGACTTGAGTGTGCTTTAAAGACTTTAGGAGCAGTGGTTGGAAAACCTGTGGTGGTTAAGTATTTGAATCACTGTAAGGTCTTACTCTTAATGGAATATTTTGTTTCATGACTTATTGGGGGGTCTGAGAGAAGATAATGGGGATAACCACAGGTAAAACAGTAAGATGGGCCTGACTGGAAATTCAGTATAGAATTAGATCTTAGAGATAAATTACCAGAATAAAGCATCAGGATGTGCTGCTACTGGATCTGCAGAGTTTGATACAAACAGTAAAGGTTGTGAGCCAGAACAAGAATGGAGGAAGGCTGAGGAGGAGGAATATACATGGGAATGGGCAGAGACCCAAACTGGATTCAGGAGACTGTTATTGTGTTTTTTGAAAAAAAAGTTTATGTTTAAAATTGCTAGAAGGCCAAGCCAGTATGTAGGCTTAAGCAAAGGTCTTGCCACCTTTGTGTATCTAACATGTGCTAAGATAGCTGCATTTTGTTTGGGAAGATCTGGAATTCTTGCTTCCTCTTGATAATGCATGAAAACTTTGCAAAACTAGTTTTACAAGTATCTACCTCAGATACTTGTTTGAAGGAGCATACAACTTTCCTGTTAGCTATGAAAGAATTCGTGAACTGCCTAGAATTCAATCACCCGTCATATTGTACTTGCAGATGCTAAGTTACCTACTCATGGTAGAGGCAGACGTGATGCTAGAGATTTAGGTTGTGGATGATAGGGAAGAAGGAGGGTGGCAGACTAGCATTTTCTGTCATTGCGGAAGAGGTCTGGTTAGGTCCAGGGACTGTTGAGAAGAGAACTACTGACGGGGCCTCCTCAGGGGAAGGTGTTGCAGGACTTTTGCACTCCCTGATGATGTTGGCCAAATAAATCTAGATCTGATACTATACTTGAGAATGGTTCTAGGACCAAATTTTGCTTTGAATGTGTACTCTTTATACTCAAGCAGGCACCTAAAAGTGGGTTCTGGTATAGCAGTCATATACTGGTTGCCCAGTCATGTTTCCTGCTTTGAATAACATGAAACCAGTAAAGCTTCCTACCATTTCTGTTGTGTATAAAAATGATCCCACATGTATACATGAAATAAAAATGGGTCTGACTTCAGCAGTCCCTATGGTTCAGCTACTGGGGTGGAGAGGGAGGTTTTTTCTATCCTGTGACATTCCAGTCTCTACAAGGAATCAAATTTTACAGAATATTTTGTACACAAATTTATCAACAATCTTGAAATTTAAAATGTATAGCACTATGCTGCATAGTTACCATGAAAGGTAGATAGGGATGTATGTGTGTGTGTGTGTGTGTGTGTATGAGAGGGTGAGTAATAAGTGCACACAGCTTTTTAAAAAGTGTTTTAAAATCTCAGAGGTTTAATACACTTGGTCATTACTTGTCCTTTGTATAGTTTGACAAGGTTTAGTGGCACAATTAACGTTGCACTCTGTGTCCTCTCTGTCTTCAGTTCTTGAACAAATCTTTGATATGTTTTTCAGTTTCTTCTTGCCTTCTTTGAACATCTAACGTTCTTCATACAGTAACCAAGGAAATTGGCAGTGTTTAGTGCCCTACTCTGCTCATAACCCTTTTCTGTTGGCAGAAATCCTTTGGGAAAAAAACCAGCTTTTTCATCAATTGAAGAAAGTGCTTGGCCATTTTCTAGCTCTAGTACTTTAGTCTCCTCTTGAATAAATTAGGCTTCAAGAAGTCAGAACTTGACCTTCAGACTGTGTTATCTAGCCTTGAAGTGTATCAAGAGCTATTGCTGAATAGTTATTTCTGCTGGTAGTAAACCCTGTACTGATTATGCTGCATTGCTGTATATGAAGGGAGAAACTCAACAAACTGCACACGAGGTGTTAGTGTCAGTCCTATGCGAAAAATCGAATTTCCCTTACTTATATGTCTTCTGTGTGTTACTTTCAACATGCTACAATACATAAGCAAGTACCTGAAAAATTGGAAGATTTTATTTACTTTTGATAAATTGAAGATATGCCAGTGAATACAAAGAAATTTCATCACCTTGCACCAAGGAATTATTCATATTTAAGCTCACTTTCTTCCTCATTTTCATGCTGTTGCTATGGGTACTGGCCATGCCCCGTGCTGCCCCACTCCTTGTTTTTCTGCCTTTGGGTCAGGAACAGAGGCAGGACCAACCCAACAAAACGCCAGCTGTCTTAAGGACCTAAAGAAGAAGTTATGACTGTATGATCATGTATTGGGTTTGCATGGCAAGGTTTTGGTAACGGGGGGGCTACAGGGGTGGCTTCTGTGAGAAGCTTCTAGAAGCTTCCCCCATGTCCAATAGAGCCAATGCTGGCTCCGAGACGGACCTACCGCTGGCCACAGCTGCGCCAGTCAGCAATAGGAGTAGTGCCTCTGGGATAACAGATTTAAGAAGGAAAAAAAAGTTGCTGTGCAACTGCAGCCAGAGAGAGGAGTGAGAACATGTAAGAGAAACAACCCTGCAGACACCCAGGTCGGTGAAGAAGGAGGGGGAGGAGGTGCTCCAGGCGCCAGAGCAGAGATACCCTGCAGCCTGTGGTGAAGACCATGGTGAGGCAGGCTGTCCCCCTGCAGCCCATGGAGGTCCATGGTAGAGCAGATATCCACCTGCAGCCTGTGGAGGACCCCACGCTGGAGCAGGTGGATGCACCTGAAGGAGGCTGTGACCCCATGGAGAGCCTGTGCTGGAGCAGGCTCCTGGCAAGACCTGTGACCCCATGGAGAGAGAAGCCCACACTGGAGCAGGTTTTCTGGCAGGACTTGTGACCCCGTGGGGGACCCACGCTGGAGCAGTCTGTGCCTGAAGGACTGCAGCCCATGGATGGGACCCACACTGGAGCAGTTCATGAAGAAATGTAGCCTGTGGGAAGGACTCACGTTGGAGAAGTTCATGGAGAACTGTCTCCCATGGGAGGGACCCCACGCTGGAGCAGGGGAAGAGCATGAGGAGTTCTCCTCAGGAGGAAGGAGACAACATGTGATGAACCGACTGCAACCCCCATTCCCGTCCCCCCTGTGCTACTGTGGGGGGAGGAGGTAGAGAACTCAGGAGTAAAGTTAAGCTGGGAAGAAGGGAGGGGTGGGGGGAAGGTGTTTTAAGATTTGGTTTTATTTCTCATTATCCTACTCTCATTTTGATTGGTAATAAAATTGAACTAATTTCCCCAAGTTGAGTCTGTTTTGCCTGTGATGGTAATTGCTGAGTGATCTCCCTGTCCTTATGAGCCTTTCGTTATATTTTCTCTCCTTTGTCCAGCTGAGGTGGGAAGTGATAGAGTGGCTTTGGTGGGCACCTGGTGTCCAGCCAGGGTCAACCCACCACAGGTCAAAGCTTCTGAATGACTATAATTCTGCTGTAACACTGGAAATTTTACCCTGCTTCCAGTCCGTCCTAGGAAGTCACTACCAAGTGTAAGAGACTAAAGTTTCTGTTTTGAAGTTGTCCTTATTCAGTTGCTTTCAACCCTTTATTTATGTTTACATTATTTCAAGGCAACCTGTTTTTCATAGTTTAAAGTAGTTATATGAGAACAGATTTATTCTGGCACAGTACAGTACATAATGGGTGCCTAGGGAACAGTACAAAGCAAGGCAAGTCAGACTTCCCAAGTCACACTTTCCAAGAATACATATCCAGCTTCTTGAGCCAGAGTTGATAGGCTGTCATCATACTTCTCATATTTCATCATATTTCTCATAACATATTTCATCTCCCCTCTCTGGCAGATGCTGATGGCTGTCTGGACAGCCAACCTATATCTCTACCAATACACGTGCTTGGGCATCAAAAATGTTAACTTGGAGAGACATCTTTGGTTCCTTTCTTTCTCATGCCTTGCACATGCCTGCGGTTACAACTTCCTGCTATTTGTGTCTTTGCTGATACTTTTTCTGTTTGGAAGCACTAAAATTCTTATGAAGGACTGAGACCTGGGAGGAAGTGTTCAGTTGACACCCTTAATGCTTTTCCTTTATTTCTTACTAGAATCCTCTTTTTTTCACTATTCCTCGGTGTACTCTGATTTCTTCACAGTCTTTTTCATCACTCTTGTTGCATATTGTATCATTTCCATCTCTGACCTCTGCCCTAACATAACATTGTGCTTTTTTTCTTAGACCACTTAGACTGCTTTTCTGAACCAGTTAATTCCCTTCTCCACGAGGTTAGCAATTAAATGGTATCTAGACTGAATAGCAATTGGAGCGCTCTGCTTGTCTTGTATTAGCTTGACAGCCAGACTTAACTAGCTCATCAAATTACCCACCAGCTGTGTATGCAAGCCCTCAATGTTGTCATTTTTCTTTTGGTCCTATTGATTGTAACTTGGTCGTGTCTGTCACCATCCTTTTGGGTATCCTGCTTGATGAGACTTTTAGGATGATCATAACACAAATAAATACATACATTTATGATGATATAAACATGGCTTGTGTGTGGGGAAGAGAAGCAGCAGCCAGACAACCCAAAGGACCTCTGAATGTAGGGTATCGCAGCATCTGTAGAGATGAGAAATATGCTACTGACTTCTCAGTTTTCCTGTATGACTGAAGGCTGTTCAGTCTACATACCTCATTTTCATTTTAGAACAAATGATTAGAGGTAAATATTGTCAAAATACACTGAATTTCTGAAATGGTTAGTCTCTCCTTATTACTACATCATCCACTTAACTTTATCTTTCAGCTCCACTTTGCTCTCTCGTTTTAGTGAGTGTCTCCTGCATTAGATGACTATTACATTTTTTGCCAACAATTACAGGGCCTGATTTCCATGCCCAGGTGTTCCTGGTATTTTTTTCTGTTCCTGTAGTGGTTTGGATTTGTTGGCAATGCTGACAAATCTGTAATAATGCCACAGTGTATAGCTGAAGGTTTTACATGGTTTGAGTAGACTTACTAGCTTTATTGCAGGATTTACTCTTTATTTGGGTTTTATGCTTTGGCCGAAGGGAACAATGCTATGTGAATAAAATGAAAGACAAGTTGAAAAGTGCTGAGGGATAAAATGTTGTGTCAGAATAACTATTCTGCAGCAGTTAAACCTTGCTGTTATATACCACCAGAGATACCCAGAGACAGTACAGGGCTTGAAGGATGTTGTAGTCTGACCCAGCAAGGCAGGTTTTTTGGTCTTATACCAAATGGCAAAGTGCTTCTGCATTCTAAAACAACTATTTATTATAGTGGGTTAACCTACATAGCCTTTGTCATATTTGCTCTGGACATTCCTTGTACCACTCCAGAAATTCTGAGAAAATTTCCAAACTGTATCTTCTTTAGTTAAAAATCTAAACTTTGTTTAATCTTACAGAGTCTACATTTTTTTTTCTCCTCTAGCGACCTCCACGGGAATACATAGGTGATAAAGGTGATGACAAAGGCGTTCTTTGCTTTGAAGCTGTGTTGTACTTCAAGTCAGAACTTCTGTATAAAATTGTAAAAGTGAAAGGACTTTTTAAGAAATTTTTTTTTTTAAAATTTAGAGAATCTATATTAGGACTGCTGCAAAGGAAATGGGAAACTAATTGGTTTCTTAATGGTGTTATTCAGAGACTTGGTCTTTCTCGGCTTCAGCAAGAGATCTGCTCTACTGAGAAACCAGCAACATAGTGTGAAAAACCTGGTAGAAACAATAGGTACTTCTTTTTATAGCTGGTATCTCTTCAGAAACATAGAGTGCAGCCAGAAAGTGGCAGTAACAGATCTGCTTTCTCTTGTACTGGAACACAGCATTCTGTTTATCTCTGACAAGTGAAGGATATGTTGGACAAACTGCACTATTAAATACAGAAAGCCTTGTTTAAATAATGTTAGCGCTTTGACATAAATAGGGACAAGTTATTGAAACATGAGGCTGATAACATTCTGCCCTTAACTTTTCTGTACACAGAAAACAGATGTGTATTTTAGTGGCTTTATATTTAAATTTCTTTCTCCCCTGATTTTCATATATGACTTCTTTGGAAAGTAGAGCAGTATGCGGATAATTGCTACTGTATTTCTAGTTCGGGGGATGAAGAACATTGGTGCACTGGGAACTTTTTTCATTTTCTGTTCATTTTCTATTTCACAAACTTTTTTTTTTTTAATGAAGTACTGAAGTTCCTCCTTCAAGTCAGATTCTTTGAATCCTCTAGTATGATTTTCTATCTCCTCCCTCTTTTTAAGTCCAGTTAGTCTAACTGGATATTTTTCCATCAGTATATGGTAAGCGCATTCTAAATGTTGCTGTTGTATATAGTAAAATGTAAAACTGTGTATTACTATTAAATCTGTAAAAGCTATGTAAAGTTAAGACTTAGCAGGCAGTGTGGAAGCAAAGGACTGAAGATACTAAGTACCGTGAAGTTTACTAATAGGGCTGATAAGCTGTTCACCTCCACTAAATTAACTTTTCATGAAGAAAAGTTCACATGAAAGTATGCTCTTATTAACCTTAATGCAATAATCAAGTCCAGTCTGAATATTGGCCTCTTTAAATTGAACAATAAGTCTTTTGAACCTTTATCATAAAGGATGTGGTTTGAGGGCAAAATATGAAACTCTTAGCCACTACCAATGTGAGTCTTGTACCTTGCTAGTTATTTTAGCAATTTGCTATGGATTTCATGAGAAATATTAAGGTAGCTCCAAGTGAATATAATAGGTCATAAAGCATGTACATTTGGCCTAAATAACTTAAGCTTTGTATTGTGAGCTGTATTGTTTGGACATACTGAACTATATGAAAGAGCATGGTGATTCTGACACTAAGAGGTCGTGATGCATGGCTGGAAGGGAGAATAGCTTGTGCGCAGATGTACTTGTTTGGAAGTTGGATTATGTTATGTTCTCTGAGTTTTACAATTACTTTCCCTTGGTTAAAGAATTTTACCCAAGTTTCACTGGATTGTCATCATCATTTATTTATTTATTTTTAATGGATAGGAAGATGTAAAACTCTCTTGTCTTCCTAACTGAGATCTACATGTCTATGTACTGCATTTAGGTTAACTGGGGAGCCACATGTACTGTGCACTGAGGTTGAGGAGTGACCTACATTTGATTAGTTGTCTGTAAGTAGGTTGTACATAGAAGACAGGAATAGGGAACCTTTTACCTTTCCCAGGGCCAAGAGGTTTTTCAAATAGCTTTGTGTCAGATGTTAATGTGCACGCTTAACATTACTCAATAACGTAATGAAAAATAACTGAGACTTATTTTTATCATGGCTTGTAAGACATGGGTTCTCCACTCTGATTTCAAAGTTAGTATGAGTCTGAAATTACTTGACTGTAGCCAGCTGTTCCAAAAATGAACCATGCATTCCAAGTTTATCTTTATTTTGCAGTCTTTCACTCTATAACTGTTTAATCTTCATAATAGCTCTTCTTTTGAAGGACTTGGGAAAAGTTATTGATACCAATCAATGTGAACTGCATTAGCCCACTGAGATTTTTCAGAAGTATGATGATTGCTCTAAACCATTCTAGTAACTGCTATGAACAAGATGGGGAAAAGCATTCATAAATTTAAGAGTGGATTTTCTTCTAGGAAGAGACAGATTCAGGTAGTATTAGTAGATTCTTGTCTATCTGCCTGGCAACATTGGCTCACAAATTTGCAATACAACACCCCAAAATTAATCTGCCACAATAGCCCTTGGGCTTTTCCTCTTTCTCAGGACTCAACAGAAGTTTATACCCTATGCATATCAGATGAAGTAATAGATGAAGCCTAAGTCTCCATTCCTGTTCATGTTAGGATAGACTGAGGTTTGCCATTTAAGATTCTTTAAATTTTAGACTCTAAACCTTCTGTTAACTATTTGATTTTTGCCTTTTTATTTCCAGTGTCCCCTCTATTTAAACTGGCAATTTTATTTCACCTGTAAAGAGTAGATCTGGGATCGTGTTCTTCCATATCTGTTGTGAATAATTAACACTAAGAAATAATTTAGCTGCTCTGCAGTGTGTTTTTCTTTTATAAATGATCCTTTGACTGCTTAATCATTTGACAGACCTGCTAATTTTCTTTAATTTCTCCTATTCCATGGAATTGTATTATTTGAAATTTTTGCTAATGAAGTTTAAATTTCCTCACAGCTTTCAAGTTATTCATACGCATCTTACCAGTTGTACTTGAAATGCCTCTTTAGCTGATTTTGTTTGGAATCTCCATAGTCTGACAAAAATCTCTGGTAAGGCAGAATAACTTGAGACTCTCTATGTAAATAAATTGTCCCATCCATGCCCGCCTGTCCTTATAATATGTGCATTCCTTCTAAGGACTTTATTGTGGTTTTTACTTCTATAGATGCCTTTGCATTTCTTACTCCTGATTCGGTGCTTTGTAGTGGTAATGGCTGTTGATGTTGATAAATCTTTCACTTTCTATGTTTAATCTATGTGTTATTTATTACTGTAATTATAGTAACTTTTTGAGCAAAGTGTCATATAATTATAGTTATCATATAGTTAACAATACTCCCACTTTCTGCTCTAAAAATAGTTGTACTATGAGCTAATTGTCCAAAGCATGGAAGTTGCTTTCTCTAGACCTTGCCTTTTGTTCAGTTTTATACAGAGAAATGAAATCTTCTATAACTATTTTATTACTATTTATAACTAGCTTCTGTTGACCAATATTGAAAACGTGAATGTGTCAAATTCAGGATTAAATAATGATATTTATATTTTAACTTCCCTGTTGTCTTTCAAACCTTGTTTCTTTTCAGTTTTACTGACGTTGTCTTTGAGATGATTGCATGTCAGCATTGTCCTCATTCTGCCATTTTTTCTAATATCATAATGTGATTGTCATAACCTTAGTTCGAAAGAACTTTGCTGATATATTTTTGCACATAGCTGCTTATAATTTGGAGATCTGCATAATTTAACCTCCCTTTTTATAATACGTGTTTACACATCTAAAGCAGTAGTCATATGAGGAAGTCTAAGTGCTTTACAAATCTTATATGAGTTCAATCTGTTACCCTGCTGTACAGAAACGGATTTCAGTTACCCTGCCCCATTTTACAAAAAGGAAACCAAGGGACTAGTACGGACTTGCCCAAAGTCAGATGGCAAATACATATTTTGAAACTAAGAATTGGACCTTTTTTGCCTATAGGTAATCTCAAATATTTTGTATCACTGCTTCACATTGCTATTCAATTCCTTTTTTTTGTATGATTTTTTCATTCATGGGATGGTCAATCTTGTGCTGGATTAGGTAAGGCACAGAGTCTGTACTAAGAGTCTGGGGGAGAGGAGTGACTGTATAGGCTATATAATATAGACAGTTGCCATAGTGCCATAGTAAACTATCAGAAGACTACTACAGAAAATAAATAGAAATTGTTTTAGTTGATAATGTGTGCATACTGTTACCGTGAAATAAAACATTTTTTTTAATATGGTCTAACCGAATATTTAGGTCTAAAAAAATTCATTGTGTTTTGAGGCAACAAATCAATGAGTTGCTAGAGAAATTGAGCTTGTCAGTGGTCTTATATTTGAATAAAGGCTGGAAATTGACATTATTTTTGCTTTTTGAAATGTGATTTTAAAAATGGCTAGATTTTGGAAAAAATATCAGATTTTTCTAGGTTGTGGTAGGAAAGATAGGCAATTTTCCTAGACTTTGCTCTTGCTTTCTTGGCACTTTGGTTTCATTGCAAGACAGACATAATTGATTATTAGTGGGTTTATATCTTTTAGTGCTTATGGGACCATACTGCAGTCTATCAATAATAGGTAAGTGTATACAAAGTTCACTTTTGGTCACTTGGAAGAACAGCTCCTCCTCCTTCGGGCAGGTGCTTCGTTCTTTGATGTTTGCTGTCCTTGTAATCAGTGACTTGGCTTACCTTCAGTTTCTTTAGATTGATCTCCCAAGTCTTCAATATATGGCTTCACAAGTTGTACAAGGTGCTTAACTTTTCCTTAATAGTCTTGACAGTCCTACTGAAGAAGATGACAGTTTCATTTCATTTCATTTCATGTCACTTCTAAAGTGTCCAGTCTGCCTATTTTGGCTTTTATAAATTTTCTGGTTTGTACCTTGAGAAGAAAGCAAGGTATTCTAGAACGTTGGAGCTATAGAATAGAAAATGTTGCCAGCAACAGGATCTTAAAATTCCCTTTCCTGAAGTTGACAGGAATACAAGGAGTCTGTGCATGATGGAGATTTTAAGTCTAACGCTAGTGTCACCTAAGCTACTGTATATATATCCTGTATAGTTTTCTGCATGGGAGCAGTGTTCCTTCTGCCTCTTGAAGCTATACTGTCTTCCAAATAAGAACGCAGGATTTACTGGGACATGTATTTTACATAAATTTGTTTTTTTGGATTACATGCTGGAACTCCAATTTGCCCTCTTCCCCTATGGACAGACTTCCAGGTAATTGTCCCTAATCACTGGGTGACAGTTCCTACCTGCCCAATTATACACGCTGACAAGTCTGCACAGAAATCATGTGGTACCTTGTGAACCCTCTTCAGAAGAGAGGTTGACAGGCTTAACGACCACCATTTTGGATTTGGGTGCCTAAAATATTAATGAATCCTCTGTTGTTTTGTGTCTGTGCTTCAGTTCTCTCTGTTCATTCCTCACAGGGACAGGACAAATTTTGGAAATCTCCTGTTGTGGTGATTGAGAAAACAGTTGC